>NW_012267224.1:27559774-27617196 GCF_000151885.1 Dipodomys ordii
AGAAAGAAAGAAAGAAAGAAAGAAAGAAAGAAAGAAAGAAAGAAAGAAAGAAAGAAAGAAAGAAAGAAAAAGAAAGGAGAAAGGAATTCTACATGCTACAACATGGGTGAACCTTTCAGACATTGTGCTTAATGAAATAAGCCAGCCATAAAAAGACAAAGATCTAGCCCGGTGCTGGTGGCTCAGGCTTGTAATCGTAGCTACTCAGGAGGCTGAGATCTGAGGATCATGGTTCAAAGACAGCCTGGACAGGAAAGTCCCTGAGACTCTTATCTCCAATAAACCACCAGAAAACCAGAAGTGGCACTGTGGCTCAAGTAGTAGAGCGCTAGCCTTGAGCTGAAGAGCTAAGGGACAGCACCCAGACCCAGAGTCCAATCCCCACAGTCACACAAAAAAGACAAATATCTAATCCACTTCTATAAAATATTTAAAGTAGTTAAATAGAGAGGGACAGAAAGGAAAATGGAGGCCTCTAAAGGTTGGAAGTTGGGAATAATGGAGAATTTTTGTTCAATGAGTCCAGAGATTCAGTTGGTATGATGAAAGTTGAGAAGGATGTGGTAATGATCACACAATGTGAACATGCCTAGTTCCACTCAATTGTATGCTTAAAAATATACATTTTGCCATAAGAAAAAATACAAATTAGGCATGCATTAAAAGATACTGAGGTAAGCTGGGTGCCAGTGACGCACACTTGTAATCCGATCTTCTCAGGAGGATGAGATCTGAGGATTGCAGTTCAAAGCTAGCCTGGGCAGGCAGGAAAGTCCATAAAATACTTATCTCCAATTGTGCACCAAAAAAGCTGTAAATGGAACTGTAGCTCAAATGGTAGAGCATGAACCTTGAGCAAAAAAGCTCAGGGAAGTACTCAGGCCATGAGTTCAAGCCCTAGGATTGGCATGCATAAATAAACAAACAAACAGAGGTAAATACTAAAAGAAGTAACTCCAAGTTGGAAGTATTTTCTCTAAGGATGAGAAAATGTCATGAGTAAGGCTGCCACTTTTCAAAGAAGCTTTGTAAACTGTGTGCCCATAAAATCTCAACAACACTATAAAACTAGTAACACTAATTAAAAATTTTTTGAGATAATTTATCGCCCTTAATTCACAGATAATTTTAAGCCCCTCAAATCATGGAGAGGCCAAGAAAATTCAGAACAGGAAGTAGCATATTGAGGCCCTGAAAATTCTGGCATGTTTTCACTGAGAATTCAGGATCCTTTCAAGTACAAATACAGGACCCAATAATAGCATCTTTTGTGTATGTCCTAAAATAAACTTTTTTTTGGAGACCTATTTCAAGTCTTCAAGTCTTCTTAAATTACTTTTCTTCATGTTTTATTAAATGCCCAATATGAGTGCAGATTTTTTCCATGTAGCCTAATACTGCTGAATGACATTTTCTTTACTAATCAAAACATACATTTGGAATAAGGTGATTTTCCTGAGTTTCTTTACTGTCTTATAGTTCAGGTTGAATAGGAATTTGGGTTCCTGCATTCAGTGTTGCTCTTTAAATGGTTAGAGCGACTTTGTGGTTGATAAATAAGACAACCTCCTTTATTTTTTATGTGGAGGATCTTGTACTAACCGAGTCCAAAAACCTACCCATGACCACCTTGATGGCAAGAGAGAGCATTTCCATTTCAACTCATCACCCATCTAATATTAATTTTAATGTAAACATTTTCCATTAGAAACGTGATATCATTACAAAAAGCAGTCAGTCTAAGCAATAATATATAATTTACCATGCTTCAGACTTAAAATGAAACCCTCTGTACCCAGTGACTTCCACCATGCCCCATGAGTTATCAGTTGAACACATCTAATGGGCATCTAGAAAATACTTTTTTAAAAGAACTATCAGGACCTAACATCAAGATATCATCCAACACTGTGACAAAGTGATTTTTCCCAGAGTAGTGCTTAGTCATCAATCTTAGAACTTTAAATAAAATTTAAAGGACAAGGCAGTAGAAGACTTTGTGTGTACAGGACTGTATACCATTCTGAGAAGCACTCACACTAATATAATAGCATGCTAAGTGATAAAGCTACAATTGGTCTTAGAGGTCCATGAGAGAGATTGATTGGAATACAGTGTATGCATGCATGGAAATGTCACGATGAAATCTCCCCCCACCTTGTAGCTAATAAAAGGTAGAAAGGAAGAGAGAACGGAAAGAAGGATGGAAGGAAGGAAAGAAGGAAAGACCCAATAAAGAAAATACTAATACATATTGCCTGTATGTTTATATGAAACATTTTATGTGCAATGCTCACAGCAGCCCCTGCAACTAGGTACTATTACTACATTGATGATAAGGAAGAAGATCCAATGAGCGTATCCAAGGCCATGCTGTCTCAGTTCCTGCAATTGGGACTGAAGTGTGTTGGGAGTCCCAAGTATGTGCTTTGCTAAAGCCCAAAAACAAGTGTTGATGAGTTGACATGTGATGTGTATCTAGAAGAATTTGGGTTGACTGACTTCCTAGGGCAATTTAGCTCTGTACATAGGTGATGGTAAACGTAAATTTCTGTCTGGGAGTGTTCCTGATGATAATCCCTGCTGTTTTATATAGCAAAATTAAAAAATATTCTACATGTGCATTACTTGTGGAAATTGTGTCTCTCAGCATAAAAGTTAGGACTAAAAAGTTTGTTTTGCTCCCCTCCCACTTCTTAAGGAACACAGAAGCTCCAAGAGCTAGAAGGACTAGTCTGAGACCATCCACAGCAAAGCCAACCCAGGGCACTGGGCGGGACCAGGTCTGCTGCCTCTTGGGATAGAGATGCCTCCTCCATATGCCTTCACAGAGGCCTCTGATTTCCCTGCTCTATAAATCAATATTTCACATATGTCCTAGAACTTCCCATGTCTCCAATTCCTTTCACTTTTCCCCCAAAAATAATTTATAGCTTATTGCTATAAAATTATTGCTAATTTATAGCTTATTGCTAGGCATGGCAGATCTAACCTATGTACTTCCCCAAATTGTCTCTGAACCACTCGCTCAGTGAAATCTCTGGATGCTGCCGCCATTATCTTCCCTCTCCTCATTGCAGAAGGTCTCTTCCTTGCAAGGAGGAAGGCCAGAAGCTACATGAGCCCCACTGTGTCCCATCTGTCCCACAGCCCCTAGCAGCTTAGCAGCTTCAACATCAGATCCGGCTTTGCAAGCTCTGTGCTGTCCAACATGGGTACAGATCTCCCAACCGCTGCCCCTAGGGTCATTGGGCAAATGTTGACCTTCCTGCAGGAAGGACTCACATTATCAGTTCATTACATTTCTTTCCCACAAAGGACTGCTTAGAGACACAGCGATTCCACATAGCCTACTGAGAGATCTCCTTATGACCAAAATGGTGGCTGTGTTCTTTTGAAGTCAGGTCTAGTACAGAAGTGCCTCCCTCTCTCGTGTCCCCTCTCCCTGCCTTGCGGCTACACTCCTCAATGAAGCAGTACCATAAGCCCTTTACCTCAGGCTCTGTTTCCTCCTCAATTCTTTTCTAGGAACCGTGGCAGTCAGTGGGTTTTGGAGGAAGAGAACTCACAAATGAGAAACATCCTTCCACAAACTCAGCTGGCAATTGTGTGGGTGAGCATCCTTCCCTGAGTGTCCTGGCAAAGGGGAGGTGGATCCAAAAGCCATGCAGAAGAGGCAGTGGGTGACTGGGGCTCACCATAGGCCTCTATGTTTCCACCAAGTGTATAAAGCCATTTAATACTTCAGCTCTTGGTGGATACTTGATGAGCCTAGGCAAGAAGACCCTCAAATGATGAAACAACCGATATGGATAGGGTTAGGGTACTAACCCTACCTAGGCAATCAGTGTTCTTGGATAGATGTGAGCTACTCACTCCATCTCTGGAGGAGGGAAAAGCTTTAACTGATGGGGATCAAGGCTCAGGAAAGCAGCTGGCAGCCCCAGAAACTGAGCCAGTAGCATGTAGCTGCGGATGTTCAGGGCCTGACTTGTCAGGGTAATTTATTTCATGCTCATCACAGCTGATAAGCTATGTAATAAAATCATCTACATTTTATAGATAAGGAAACAGATAAGAAAGCACATGGAGAGAGATTCAGTAACTCATTTCAGGCCACTCCATTTGAAAGGGGCAAAGCCAGGATATAAATTCAGTTAAGCTGACTCGAGAATGGGATCCCCCAAGTATTATGACACTGTGGTATACGGGACAGGACAAAACCTTCCCCGGCAGTCTTAAGCTATGTCCTCTCATCTTCAAGTCTATTCTACTATACCTGGCATTGTGGGGCTGAGACTAGGACTCCAAACCTGTTTCCACTTTGCCAATGGGAAGCTCTCTGGAGATTTCCAAGGCTTAGTGAGGAAGAAGAGCCTGACTGCCTCGTGAGCTTTGTGCTGCAGTAAGTGGTACCCAGGGTAGCACGCTGATAAAGGAGGCTCCTTCCCATGACAGCCATGAAATCCAGTTTGAAGCTTCCTCAGTGTTTGGAGATCACCTCTGTACATCTTATCAAGAGCATGCACAGCTGGCCGAAGGCCCTCCCCAGAGCCAAGACCCCAGGTGACCGCGAGTGGACTCAGAAACACCGGCTTCCCTTCTCTAAACCAGCTCTTTCCTTGGTTTCCCCAGTAAGAGAGAGGGTAGGCTTTGCTTTGCCCATTAATAGTTCCTTCTCCTTTTCAATCAAAGATTCTTTGTATTTAATCAACTATTCTTCACTTCAGTGTTCGCAGTAACTTGTGCTTTCTGCCTCTTGATTGGACTCTGTTGAATATACATACCATCTTATGGACAATCCTGGCACTTAGGTTTGCATCAGAGTTAAATAATTTATCAATAGCTCATGAGAGATTGCCAGGGTTGGGAGCAGGGAGGTGTATGTGGCATCCATCCAAGCAGTAAAAATTCTGGGCAAACAAAGGGATTCAGATCGGTTTACGATGTGTCATTCTCAAGGAAAGAATGCTAAATTCCTTGCACTCTTCAATTCTTCATATCTTGCAGTGATGATAGTCACCTTTTATTAAATCAATACTGGAGACACATCCAAGTATCTGTTGTCAAACATTTCTAATCTTATGGAAATTGAGAGGGTTTCAAAAACACATATATAATATATGCATATGCATATTTTATTATATATCATACACAGATACAGATCTAGATACAGAAGGAAAAAATGGAGAGCAAGATTTGGCCAAGTGAGACACTTCTCAATATGTCTTTACCTACCTTGTAATGGAAAGGGGAAAATCTGGCAAAAGTTGAAAAAAAAAAGCACCGGGCTGGGAAGGTGGCTCAGTGGTAGAGCACTTGCCTTGCATACCTGAGGCCCTGGGTTTGATTCCTCAGCACCACATAAGCAAAAAGAAAAAAGCTGGAAGTGGTGCTGTGGCTCAAGTGGTAGAGTGCTAGCCATGAGCTGAAGAGCTGAGGGACAGCACCCAGGCCCCACGACTGGAGCCCCCCCAAAAAAAGGACCTAGATTCTAATCTAAATTGATGGCCTCTAGAAAAGTAGCAACTTTACTCAGCTTCATTTGCTTTATCTGTTAAGTGGGATAATTAATATGGCTTCTCCTGCCTACATTACAGGCTGATTCAATACAGGAATTCTTTCTTGATCATCTATAGGGAAGATCTGGTAGGTAATATGGTGGGATATATAAAGATAAGTAAAGTACAGTTCCTGAGAGAAGATTTCTTGTTTTTATTTATGTTAGTTTTCATGAGGCAAGGTCCTCTTGATTAGCCCAGGCTGGCTTAGAACTATGAATCCTGCTACTTCAGCTTTCCTAATGCTAGGACTATAGAAGTAGACAACCACGCTTGGCTAAGGGGAGTTTATAATCCAGTACTTCTTCTGCAAATAGCAAAGAGTTCATGGAACAGCCCCTACCAGGCACTATGCTAGGAAGATGAGAATACAATGATGTGTAAAATGTGGTTCTACTCTTCAAGGGGTACCATTCTAATGCATCCTTCCATATCTGCTGAAGAGTTACTTCCTCAAGGAGGCCCTTTCTATTCCTCTGTATAAGATGGTACCACTGAAGCGGACCTTCAATGCTCCAGCCGAACGTGCTTTAATGAAAAAGGGGTGTCAATAGTCTGGGAGCCTGTCTTTGGTAGATTGTAAATGTAAGTTGTGATCTTTTAAAAAATATATAAGGTTCTGGGGAGGGGGAGAAAGGATTGGGACTGGGGGGGGAGGAGGGAGGCTGGGAAGGGAAAGGAGGAGGCTGCAATGCTTGGTAAGAAATGTACGCATTATCCTGCCCATGTAATTGTAACCCCTCTGTACAGTATGTTCACAAATAAAATAAAATAATTAAAAATATATATATATAAGGTTCTATTAAAAACAAAAAATGAATGAATTGTTATTCCTTTTGTAGCAAAAACTATTTTATATCAAAAAGTAATATTCTTAAACTTCCAAGAGAGCCAAATTCAACTTGAACTTGCTAGGAAAACCAGACAATGTATTGGTTTATATGGTTGAAGTATTGCCTTTGGATCAAAATGATGTCATCAGAATTCTATCCATCTTCATCTGTCTCCCATCTCATTCGCTTTTTGTGTAGATGACCTCATCTTCTCTCCCTTTCGTTTTTTGCTTTTTAAGCTGAAAATAGCCTTTCTGTCACTGGGGACAATGGCTTCAAGCAGCTCCAGCTTACCTTACACTTTTAGCCTTCGTTGCAGTAAGAAGAGAAAGATTGTCTTCCCTCACTCCAGAATCTACCAAAAGAAAAGTTTGAGACCTTTATATCAGTCAGGATGCAGTGCAGAGACCTTACTGGTTATTTGAACAAGGAAACTTTAACACACATAATGTCTAACTAGAACAGTACAATATAGTTTAGTAAACTACACTGTAGTTTACTGAAAATTAATCCCACCTCTTAAAATTTCTTGTCTAAATAAAAGTGACCAAAAATAAAACATAAATAACAAGCAGCAATATAAATGTCTCTCCCAGCCCAGAGGAAATAGGCACAGTGAACAGGAACTGAAGAGCAAAGGATCCCCATTCACCCTGCGGGACACAGCCAGTCATTTATAGAGGTAGCTGCCATCCTGGGAGGGAGCAGACGGGTTGTATCTGGCATGTGAAAGCAGCCACCATTGCTAGAGGGGGACAGCGGAGCAAACTGGTATTGATACAATGAAAGTTACAACGCTTGATATCCAAATCATAATAATCAATTCACAACCACAGCTGTAGTTATACAGTGCTAGCTATTTGTTGGACACTATTCTAAGAGCTTTCCAAAAGTTAACTTATTTGTTTTTTTGACCAGAGAAAGTGCTGTGAAGATATAGATGGATCTTCTCTGTACGGCGCCAGGCTCCCTCCACAATATTACTACTACTACTACTACCACTACAACAATAATAATAATAATAAAATAACACCAACATCATGGAATCAGAACCTAGAAAGGAAGTAGCTTCCTGATGCTATAACCTAGCATGATCACTCCACTGCTCTCTGTTGATGCAGTTTAACATTCTACTAGCAGGCAAAGGTGAAAAGTTTATGGGCTTCAGCTCCAAGACAAAGAAGACTAGATTTGGAGTTAAGAGGCAATAAATTAGGTATAACCTGCTTGGATGAGAGAGACAGTCCTGAAGTAATCACTATGTCCAAGAGAAGTATTGGTTGTTATTGCAATAATTAGAAACTGGTTGTTATTAGCTGGATATCAAGGAATATGACTTTCATCCCACTAACTAATGTGAATATCTTAACCTCAAAAGAAAAATTAAAAACATCTATCCAAATAAAGGGGGTAAATATGATTGTATGTTCTATGTAGGTAAGTATGAAAATGTCACAATGAAATTCATTATTTTTATAGTTAATAGAAACCAATAAAATGTTCTCAAAATAAATTTTAAAATCTAACTTCTATAAATATTTTAACACAAAAAATCCATTATATAGAAATAATGAACCTTTCATTAGTAAGGTTACTAAGAGCCTTTGCTCTTAGTGTTACTCTACACAACAAGCTTTTTCTTTATAGCTTTTTAAAAAAATATTTTCACAATTACATAAAAAGACAAGCTTTTCTCCCCTATGACCCATCAATCCCACTTTTGGGCATTTAACCAAACAATCACAAACAAGGTCATATCAAAGCTACCAGCACAACCATGTTTATTGCAACATTATTCACCATAGCTAAGATATGGAACCAACCCAACGCCCCTCAGTAGATGAATGGATCAAGAAAATGTGAAAGAGAGAGAGAGAGAGAGATTGGAATTCTATGCCTCCAGCAGAAAGAATGACATCACCCCATTTGTTAGGAAATGGAAAGACTTGGGAAAAATTATATTAAGTGAAGTAAGACAGGCTCAAAGAAATGTAAGTCCCATGGTTTCCCTTATTTGCAATAACTAGTACATGTCTAGGACACGCAGAAAAGGTCAAAAGCTATGTCTATATGACCAGATAAGATGATGTTAAGTGAAATGAACCCCAAGATAGGTATACAAGTGTTTTTTTTCTTTCTTGATATTGTTTTTAATGTATTTAAAATATATTATATGATTTTTTTGTTTCTTTTATATGTTCTGCCCCCATGGTATAACCCCTGTTTTCACTGTATTTGATTCTAGTGTCCTGCATCTTGTATATACATTTTTGTAATTTGGGGAGGGGAAGGGATATAACAAAATGCTTAAATAAGGATACAGGTTGACCTATTGTAACAACAAGAGGTACAAGACACTATGTTGAAAAAGAACTTTACAATTTGGGGGGGGAGGGGAGGAGGGAAGATTGAGGAGGTGAGGAGGGAAGGGATGTAGGGAGAAAACAAAGGAGAAGGTAATAATACTCAATAGGAAATGTACTCATTACCCTACTCATGTAACTGTAACCCCTCTGTACAGTATTTTTACAATAAAATATATATGAAAAATCAAAAAAATAGAAAAATAAAATTCTATGAATCCTAGAGAGAAAGAAAGAGTAGTGTAAAGGGGGTAGATTTGATTAAAGTACATTATATACAAATTTTAAATATAAAAAAAGACGAGCTCTTTCTGAAAATTGTTTTGTGTATGTATTTTGTTAAAAGAATATTTTTTTCATGATACTCTTAGGGCTTTTCCCCCTTTTAAAAGGAAACTGACTGCCCCTGTTTATAAAAATCACTTCAAAACATTCCAAGCAAGAGTTATACAAATCAGAGGAGACTTTTTCCAATAAGTTACCAGGCATTGATGAGACCTTGCTAAGGCCTTGCTCCCATGATACACTGTATAAACAGAATTACACATTGTGTAAATTTCTAAACAGAAATTCAAGGTCTTAGTGGGAGTTAAAGAGACCCTCACAAAGAAATGTCACAGAAGAAAGACTTGCTTTCTTTCCCCTTCAGACACAAGACTGCTTTTTCTAACAACTCTTCCAAAAGTCAGAGTTATGAGACCATGTGGTAAACCCATTACCAGAGGAAAAGAAGCAGAAACAAGAGCATACAATTCACCCTTCAGATTTGTGGATTTTGCATTGATGAGTCTAAGCCAACTACAGATGGAAAATACCTTCCCATTGCATCTGCACTCAACTTACACAGACTTTTTTCCCCCTTGTAACTATCCACTAAACAATTCTGTGTGGCAACTATTCACATAGCATTTGTCTTGCTTAAGGTATTGTAAATCATTTAGAGATAAAGTGTAGGCACAGGTGATACATAAATGCTTTTCTCTTACAGAGCAATATTAAATACTAGGTTTCCCGAGAGTTAATTTGAACTTTAAGAGAGCTCTTTCTCTTTCTTAGCCTGGCATAATTTTTTCTATTAGCTTCTCAATCATCATCTGGAAAGAAAACATTCATGAACAACATCATTAAAAACAGCTCTGATAAAGCACAGTAATTACTCTGTATCAAGAGAGACGTTTTTATCTTCTAACGTGCTTTTCTCTTTTCCCTATGAGTCAACTAAATTGATAAGGAAGAATACACAACATAATGTGGAAAAGGTGTGGCTCCAAGGGTAGAGTGCCAGCTTGGAGCAGAAAAGAGCTAACAGTACTGAACACAATGACATATTGTTTCTGCACACTGTTGGTGAACATTTCATTCTTGGAATTTAGAAGTGATCATGTTTGTTCCCAAAGTTGAAATCTCAACATTACTAAAGACCATACTGAAATAACATGGACATCGTTTTCTTAAGACCTTCAGAGAGTATTGCACTATTTCATTCCAGTAGAGCATTTTTTGAGACTCACGATGGAAGGTGGTGTCTTTATGACAATGAGAAAGAGTAGGTATGGGTAGAGGGTAAGTGATTGGTAAGAATAACAGATGTCCACTTCACCACTGCAAAATCATTTGCAGAGAAAGTTTTAGTCATTCATAACTGTTTTGTTCCCTTCTTTGTTCTTTAGTAAATACTTGCAAATAAATAAATGCAAGAATACCTGTTATATGTCTGGTTCTATAAACTTCCCACCTTGGCTAGCTAGCAAGTCTGCCCTCATAGAACTTTCAGTGTCGCAGAGAACACAACCTTTCACTTCCTGAATAAAAAAAAGTATACGAAAATCAACAAGAGCCACTTCTCACCTGTGTGAGAAAGGTACTAATGGCTCATACCTATAGTCCTAACTACTCAGGAGACTTGAGGTCTGGAGGATTGTGGTCAAAGCCATCCAGGCAGAAATGTCCATGAGACTCCATCTCCAAAATAGCCAGCAAAAAGTTAGAATGGAAGTGTAACTCAGGAGGTAGAGGGCCAGCCAAGCAGGCAAATCTAGCAAGCTCAAAGCCCTTGAGTTCAAATCCTTTTTCTTTCCATGTTTGGAGCTGAATCCCAGCAACCTGAAGACAAAAGGCCAGTATAGTAGATCAGAAAACAAAAAAAGGTTTTAAGACTCTTGTCTGTAAACCTTGAGGTCACCTTGGCACCATCTGCCTGAAGGCTTCAGACCCTATGGGATTCCCTTCTGTATCTATCACGTGCTGTTTCATGCACCCACATATTCCACCACCCCTATACTACTTTATCTTCCATCTACCTCCATTTAGGCATTGGCCTAAATTTTCACCACCACTTCCACAGTTCTCAGAAATGAGCCATTGCACATAATCATTGAGAAATACCATTAAAGGAGTGACTGACTGAATGGCTCCCACATCTTCATTAACACTCTAGTTCTATAGAATAAAGTCCAAAGAATTCACCTGGCGTTCAAGACCCTTCAGGATTGGGCCCCAGGCTCTCTTCCTAGCCTTCTTTATGACATTCACATATCCTACAAGTACAGTGCAGTAGGGCTTATTTTTGTTCTCTCAAACATCATGTCTGTGCTGCTAGAACAAAATACCACAGACTCAGTCATTTAAGGGAACAGAAAGTTATTCGTTCTCAAAGCTGGAAAATCTGAGACACTTTTACAGGTTTGAGGATCTGCTACAGACTGCATACTCAAAGGAGAGACATTGTGTCTTCATGAGGAAGAAGGGGAGGAACAGGTCTGCCTTAGGCTGCCTAAAGCCTCTTTTATAAGGGCCTAAACATGATATATAAGGGAGAACCCTCACTGAACTAGTCACTTCTTAAAGTCTTAAAGTCCTACCTCCTATATAGGTGTGGGCTAGTGCTGAGGCTAGAACTCAGGACCTCTCACTCTTTGCTTAGCTTTTTCATTCAAGGCTTACCCTCTACCACTTCAGCCACACCTCCACTTCCTTGTCTTTTTTCCCCCTGGTTAATTGGAGGTTAGACTGTCTGGATTTGTCGGCTTGGGCTGGCTTTGCATCACCATTCTCAGGTCTCAGCCTCCTGCATATTTAGGATTACAAATGTGAGTGACAAGCACCAGCCAAGTTCCACTACTTAATATCATCACAGTGGCCACACCCAAATTCAGTGTATTCAAAGGCAAGACTCAGTCGAACACTCTCGAAGTGGATTGTATTAATGCTGAACTTTATCCCCAGTGTTCTTTTCAGTCTGCTCCCCTTCCTCCACCTTAGGACTTTTCTCTCAATCTTCTCGCTCCAGATCTCTCCCATCATGCTTCATCAGACGTTCAGGCAGATACTTTTTCTAATCTATAGTTCAATTTCTTTTTGTGCCATGCTCTCACTCTTACATATTTATGATCATTATCTAATATGCTCATCTCTATTAGATCCTAAATTCTTGAAGATAGGAAATGCACCCTTCCAAGAAACAAACATAATGCTTCATCCAGTGGGTATCTAGTATATTTTATCTGTTAGTGAATTAAAATGGGACCACTAAAATTTTCATTTCAGAACTAGATAAATTGGGAGGTATATGTGCCTGGGGGAGAATGATCAAAGGGGGTGATATGGATCAAGGTGCATTGTACTTAAAAACTGATGTGTCAAATTGAAATTCCTTTGTTTACAACTACTTAAAGATAACAATAGTAAATATACCCATAAATACCCAGCTCAAAAATAATTTAGACCCAGGCATTGGGGCAGTTATTTACAGAAGCCAAGCTAGGAAGATACTGCAGGAAGGGAAAGAAAAGACAAAGAGGGACTTGTTGGAAGTGTTAGGCGCAAGCACGGATGCCTGTTTCTCTTGCTGATGAGAGCAAAGTTCTTAATGGAAGATGATCCCAATCAATAGAGCCAGACAGCTGATTTATATAATGGCATCAAGCTGAAGTAGTGGTCTTTCTCTCCAGAGCGTTCCTGTGAAGGGAAAGGCTGCTAGAACCAGGGGGACTCCACAAGTAGATCTGTGTTCTCAACGCGCCACAGGATTGCTCCAGCAACCTGCTCTGGGCTGGGTGCTGAAGACTGGCGCAGGGGCCAGTGTTGCTGCTGCTGCTGCTGTGGCTGCTTGCTTGCTTGCTTGCTACAAAGCAATTACGGCAGTTAGGGATTGACCATCAGGTGCTCTCTGTAACCTGGATCTTGGCTACCAAGGAGAAATTTTATTTTGTGAAGATTGGGGAAGCTCACAAACCTAAACAAGATATCCAAGCAACAGAAGGAGAGAAAGTGGGATCTTGAGCCAAAATATTTGGCCAAGTGGATCTGGAGGAAATGTCATCATTGGTAAAGGAGGACTTGGAGAAGAAACTGTTTAAGCCACTCTCTCAGCATCTCTACGAGTTTATTGAGATAGAGTTCTCGGTCCAGGACAGGTATTACCTCTGTGTATCAGGTAATCTGCTCATTCAATTAATTACTTACATACTTGGATGGGAGGTGAGGGTTTTTTTTCCCTTGTATTTATTTTCCTGCACAGCATCGCATCTTCTTGTGATCAAATTGAGGAATTTAGAAAAAGAAAAAAATTGTATTATGATCCTCTAGCTGTTCAGAAATGAAACTGGATATGTACTCTTCCTGGCTGAATTTTTATTTTGCTTCTGATCTTCTGTTTTCACATGGCATGCGTTTTATTTTTATATAAGAACTTTTAAAAAATCAACAGAAACTTCTCCAGTATTTTTAAATACATTGGAGAACTGCCTTGTTTTCAACCATTCTAGATCACGAGTGTTTTTCTTCTTCCTTCTAGGACAGAAAGAAAGCCTTTTAGGTTTTTGCCTCTTCTCCTCCCTCCCCCAGACTTGTGCAGACTTCCTAGTAGTTTTCTGAAGACAGATTTTTTTTTTAAGTTTTTTCCCTTATATAAAAAAACAGGACTTCAATGGTAGAAATGAGTTCATGAAGATTGAACTTTAAGGACAAAGGGATGTTGTATAAAATACTTAGAGCTCAAGAGTATTTGTATTTAGTAAAATAAATATTTTTCCCTCATGTTTTTAAAATTCACAAAAACTGGACATGTGTAGGCTTTTGCACTTAATTATGATTTTCCACCCCTGTGATTTTTGTGCTAAATTTAGATAGAAATGTTTTGGCAAGGATTGAATTTAATATGCATCCTTCTCCTTGCCTGTGCCACTTCATTGACTTCAGATGGTTAGGAGGAAAGAGCTGGGGAACTTTCAGTGTTCATGGTGGATTTGCCTTCTCAAGGAACATGAGTATTCTCAGACAAGAACTCGTTATAATTCTGTTTCTGGTAATTGTTGAAGAAGGCCTTCCTAAAGCTCTCAAGAGGGAAATAGAACAGCTTCAAAGAAAGGGTGTTCTTTTTAAAGTCTACCATTTCTAACAAACAGTAGTATTAACCCAATAATAAGAGTAGTAATATTTATCTAACACGTTAGCATTTTACTTTTATTTTGCTCTACATACAAAGTACAAGTACTTGTCATAGCAACAAATGCAAACAAAAATTCAGCTCAGAAAAAGTAAGACATTAAGCAGGGCACCGGTGGCTCATGCCTACTTGTAATCCTAGCTACACAGGAGGCTGAGATATGAGGATCATGGTTCAAAGCCAGCCCAGGCAAGGAAAGTACATGAGACTCTTATCTCCAATTAACCACCAGAAAACCAGAAGTGGCAGTGTGGCTCAAGTGGTAGAGCACGCACCTTGACCTGAAGAGCTCAGGAACAGCACTCAGGCCCACAGTTCAAGCCCCACAACTGACCCCGCCCCAAAATGACATTTAGTTATGAAAAAGATAAATTAAGCCAATTTAAGTAAAAATTTATTTTTTATCCTAATCAAATCACTGTCAAAAATTATTTTCACTTGCTTTATTGAGAGAATATAATAATTATGTATCTATTGTGGTTTTTCCCAGTCAAGTGAAATTATTGTTGTATAGCAGCAGGAAGTATTTGTAAAGAGTTATCAACATAAAATAATCACAATAATTTATGTCTAATTTGTATAATTTATGCATATTTATATAACATGTAATTTATGTCTAATTTACCAAATACATCTTTAGTTCCTCCCCTCTGATATTACATAATTTACTAAATTAGAATTATATCATTAAACTCCTAGAATTATACAATTAACTAAGCTCCTAGAACTCAACATTTGGAAAAAATTCATTGATTTGACATGTACTACTCAGAATTACTGTGATATTTCAGATAAAAGCTAACATGGTACTTCATATCAATTCACAACCTTTCCGTGGCTCTCCTTTATATCATCTGAGAGCACTTGACCCAACATTTTGATAGAACAGTGGTTTAAATGATATGCAACAAACTTTGATAGTCTTTGAAGACACTCCACTCAAAAAAATTCCCATTGAGGTGAATCAAACAGGTATAGAGAAGTTGTTAAGGCAAGTTACTCCAAATGTGGAGTACTGTTCATCTTCAAGGAGTAGAGTTGCATAGTTAGGATTTTTCTCTTTGTACCTTACAACGCAGCAGTTCCAAACTTGCAGAAGTAATCATGCATTCTATCATGTGTTTTTCAAACTCAAGAAGATATGTTTAAAAGTTGTTAAACTCTGCTTATCTGACCTGGCTTTTACAGGAATCTCAAAACCTGAGGACTGACATATATCAAAATCAGACTATCAAAACTAGGAGCCATAAACTCAGTGTCCCTCTTTGTAGTTCTGTAGTGACCTGGGATGTATGTAGTGGATTTCCTGGGAGCGGTCACTTTCCCCTGAGGGTTTGCGTGGCTGTTTCACCCTGGGACCAGCTTACCCTGGTCTACAACCACTATCACTGGTACTTAGATGCAGCATTTGCTGATGGGGAAGCTCTTTTATGTTTAGGTACTAAGAAGAGATCACACATGTGCAAATGAATTCAAGAATTTCTGAAGGACTTAAAAGAGCACATTGAAGCATTAGTCAGAACTGAGAAGTAACTGAACATGGGGGAACAGACCCTAGAATCCCAGGAATCATGTCTGGTTATCAAATCTGACCTTTCTTTATCTGTCTATCAGTTGTAAAATTGGTAGATAATTAACCCCATGGCCTCAGTGTTGACATATTTGATAATAAAAACATTTCTATCTTGAAGCCACATTGTGAAAAGAGCCAACAGAATAAATTATAGGAAACATGACAAATTATAAACCAATAAAAGACAGTGTTAAACTTTCAAAATATACTGAAAAATATATTAACTGTAAAGATCTATGTTGAAATATGTGTAGGTCTTGGACATAAATACACACTTATAGTGAAAATAAGATATATATATACAACTGTATTTACTTCATATATAAAAAGGGATTGATGTATTATACTCTGTAATATAAATATTTTAAATTATATGGAGAGTCACAGTTAAATTATTTTAATTATTTTATTTATTATTTTAGAGAACATTTGCATTCACAGTTATAAATTTGAAAATAAATGCCACTTATATAAGTTTCTACCCATTTTAGTTTTTTTTGTTTCTACTCATTTTAGTTTTATAGAGAGAACAGAACTTTTTCTTTGTGAACCAAATGATCTCACAAATTTTGTCAAATTGCTCACACTACCAGTATAAAATAAGACAGCAATCACAAAACAAGACTTCATTCAGAACCAATGTTATGAAATTTGTATTAGAATCTTAACAACAGGATGTTAACAACAGAAAGCATAAAACTAAAGAATTTTTTCAGTGTTCATTTCAGTGGGCAGTAGTATTATCTGGAGAGAATTTACTCTTTCAACACTAAATTAAGATTAAATTATCCTTCTAATTCAGTGTTTTGTACAAGTAAAAATGAGGAATGATATTTTAAGTGTTCACAATTGGATGGACAACAGATATTTATTTATTTATTTATTGTAAAGATCCTGTAGAGAGGGGTTACAGTTACATGAGTAAGGCGATGAGTACATCACTTGTCGATCATTGTTACCCCTTCCCTTGTTGTTTTCCCACTATCCTTTCGCTCCCCTACCCCCACAACTCCTCCCCACCCAAAATTGTAAAGTTCATTTCCTATATACTGTCCTGTGGGTATCCTTGTTGCAGTGGGTCATCCTGTGTCCTTGTTTCAGTGTTTCGTTATTCCTCTTCCCTTCCAAGATTAGATATATGTATATACAAGATACCAAAATCAAGTACAGTGACAACAGGGGATATGCCATAGGGGAAAGAACATACAAAGGAAACAACAATAAAATAAAATAAAATCACATGGTACATTTAAAACAGTAAGAATAAAGACAGATACTTCAATGGCTATGTATACATTCTGAAAATAGAGCAGAGATTGATAGGTGAATTCATTTTTATTTGTCACATTGCAGATTTACTCATAATGATGGATACTGCTCTTCTATAGCCTTTCTATAATACTTCCTTTAACAAGTATGAATACTGTTAGGTTGGCAACAACCTAGGAACCTAAGCTCAAAAAAGCAGAACACACCTGAAAAAATTCTCATCTGACTAAACTTTTACTCTCCACTTGAAAAGATTAAGAAAGAATATAGAATTGATGTATAGAAAGTACATTTTACTAAAAATCAAATACACATATCATAATAATTATTATACAACTGATTACAGTCAGGATTGTAAAATGAGTAGTAAACATTTGATATTGAAATCATTTGTGAAATATTTTTAAATTCCTGCTTTTTATCTTTTAAAAGTAGAAAAACATCTTTCTGTATTTTTCACTTCTCTTTCTGTGTGTCTGTCTTTCTATCTGTTTCTCTGTGCTTCTCTCTCTGTTTCTTCCTCTCCCTCTCCTTCTCTATCTCCCTCTCCTTTTCCATCTGCCTCCCTCTCTCCCTCCAGCCCCCACTTCTCATGTATACCCACACCCATATACAAAGTACAGTTGTGGAATAGTGCCAAGTACCTTCATGGAGAAATGTAAATAGAATATGCTAACACCCTCTCCCACCAAATCTGGATAATTACAGTTAGAGACTGTAATACAGAAATGATGAAGCTTTCTATTTGGATTCATGAATTGCTTTGCATTTGTTGTGACTTCTTTGTCTGGGCTAGTTACGTGTATATTAGTATTGTCTCTAAAGTCAACGACCCATAATGTCATCTGGTATTTTCTCACGAGACACATTTTCCAAATGACTAATTCACTACTTTGGAGATACAAGTGTGGAGATAAAATTTATCTGCCAATTATTCTGATGTCCAAACTATATCTTTTATAGAGTGAACTGGAACTTTATATCAGATCTTTGAAGATGCAAAGATACTGGAAATTTTCATTATGAGAACGATACTCCAGATAATTAAATAAAAGTTGTCACGCATACCTACTGTCAGGCATGAGTCCACCGGACACCATTTCTATGCATTATTTATCTTCATGACAGCATTGTAAATTAGGTAACATTCCCATTTTGCAGATGAAGAGAACCTGGCCACAAGAAGTTAGGTGATTAGCCCAAGGTTGCAGGTAGTAAAAACCCAAAACCTGAGTTTTCTTTCCATTTGCCACATTGTTTCTAAGCAGCAACCCACTTTAAGTACTCCACTCATAGTATTTTATTTCTCTTATAGATGACAAAGTCCAGGCGTATAGTGGTTAAAGAACTTGCCCAAGATTACCTGTTAGTGAGTGATAAATGAAGGCTTTTAGCCTCAATATCTTTGTGCCCATCACCCTGCTATATTGCTCTGAGAACGTGCTAGATTGGAGTTCATAAGGCAGCCCTTATATGGGCCTCTATTACTGTGGCCCTTGTGCTCCCCCCAAATCCCTTCTTTCTCTTCCATCTTCCTATTCTGTAGTAACACACACCTTAACTTTCTTATAGCCAAGCGCGCGCGCATGTGTGTGTGTGTGTGTGTGTGTGTGTGTGTGTGTGTGTGTGTATGCACACACTCACAAGGGTGCCAGTACTGGGGGCTTGAAGTCACAGCCTGGGAGGTATACCTTAGCTTTTTCTGCTCAAGATTGCTGCTCTACCACTTGACTCACACCTCCACTTCTGGCTTTTCAGGTGATTATTTGGAGGTAAGAGTCTCCTGCCCAGGGTGGCTTGGAATCATGATCCTTAGATCTCAGTCTCCTGAGATCTTGGATTACAGGAGTGAGCCACGGCTTCCCAGAAATCATTTTAATATTTTAAAGATCCCCAGGATAGTCCTCAAATTGACTTCATATAAATACTTCTAGCAAAATATTATTTGCTTACATAGTATTTCTAGAAAATATTATATATTTATATAATTACTTTCAGTGAAATCACTGATCATGAATATATTGTTCCATTTCATGGAGTTGTCTTTCTTTGGTATCTTAGAGCAACTTTTCTCCCCTATTAGCTCATTTAAATGATGAAAACCATTACATAGCAAGAGGTTATAAAATAAGTTATCTGTTTATTTGGTGCATTCCCATGCAACTTGTGAGCTACTGGTTTCCCTCTATTCTGCCAAATTACAGTGAATAAATTGGCCTATTCTCTTTCCATTTAGTCTCATGAATAATGCTTCCTATTTTTTCCAAAGTAACAGTTACTTATTAATGGCAATGGTTATTTAAAAATTAAAACCAAAAATAAATGATTGTTAGGAAGTTAAGACTGGACCTCTGAAAGTGCTGGGTGAAATATTGAAACTGCAGCGAGCTCATTTTGAAGTTCCCTAGGTCCAAGGATATTTCTCCCTACACCATAATTGTGTCACGAACGTTAGAGCAATCCGTTCTCTCACATTTTCACTGGATAAACACATTTCTGTCTGAAAGCGTTGTGCTGCTGTGTTAATGTGGAGGTGGCCATTTAATTTCAGCTGGCTGCAAAGCTCAAGTGTGGGAATTAGGGACTGGGTCAAATCCAGACTGAGCAGATTTCTTTGGCTCCCAGCTAAAGGGAATTCTTGGAGCCTCCCTGGCTCTAGAAGAGGCTATTCTGGCAGATTAAGAAGGGTGTTCTCACTCTGAATTTCATCAAAGGCAAGCTTTGAAAGCAGGGGCTTGTATTTTCTTAGGTTGGTGCTGGTGGAACGTCGATTATTAATGTAAGGAAGTCAATGGGTGGGAGCATTCTCCCCACCTTCCACTCCCCCCAGGCCTTCAAACTATTCTTCATGTGCCGGGTGCTGGTGGCTCCTGTCTGTAATCCTAGCTACTCAGGGGGCTGAGATCTGAGGATCATGGTTCAAAGCCAGCCCAGGAAAGGAAAGTCTGTGAAACTCTTATCTCCAATGAACCACCCGAAAACTGGAAGTGGTGCTGTGGCTCAAGTGGTAGAGTACTCACCTTGAGCTGAAGAGCTAAGGGACAGCACCCAGACCCAGAGTTCAAGCCCCATGACAGACAAAAATTAATTAATTTTAATTAATAAAAAATTAATTAATTAATTTTAAATTTTAATTTTCCAATTTATTATCTACAATTTAAATCACACCCTGTCCATTTGCTTAAAATTCTTCAGTGACACTTCTCTTTGTTCAGCTCTCAGCTTTCAAAACAACATATGAACTCCTTAGCTCACTATTCCAGATAAGAGGGACTAACCTCCTGTCTAACTTGCTTCCCACCACCTGTCTTCCCCGGCATTGTATGTCAATAATACCAAGTTCTTGCAGTGACTCACAAGTGATGCGTATTTCTTATTTGTTGTCCTAGAACTCTCTTTACCTTCATTCTCCTGAGTTCCACTGTCTTTTACAACTGAGTCCCCGCTCAGGGAGCACTTCCTGCTGCTCAGTCAGCTGAAGCCATCCATCTTTTCTGCTTCTCCCTTTCCCTGTCCATGCCTTATTTGAGCATGCTTTCTTTCTCTTGTCACCCATCACTCCCTCTCAGTGAGAACAGGAATAACGTCTGATGAGAACAAATTATTTCAATTCCTAGCATTATACTTGGTACAGAAAGAGCACTCAAATATTTATGGACTTAATGAATCGAGTAAGAAACTCTCCAGTCAATCAGCTGGTTCTCATAACATGTAAATAAGGCAGGCTACATTTTCATACAGTCGCCAGTTATTTCTCTATCTCTCCTTATCCCTCTTCCAGCGAGATCTCCAGCTGAACAAGAGCAGAATCCTTTGGTTCTAAGGTAGAGCTTTGGTCTGCATGGACCCAACTGCCTCTTGCTGGAAGGAACCACTGCCAATAACTTATCCTTTGCAAGTGTGATGAGCTCAGTTACCCCTACACTTCCACACTTCTGCCTAACAGCTTCTTTTCTAGTCCTCACCTCTTCCCAAAACTGGCCTCTAGACCCAGGAAGAGGGACCCATTTTAGGGTTAGAGAAATATACAAGAAGAGATCATTCACTCTGCACCCAATCAGGAGGGATCGCAGCCATCCACTGACCTCCAGGCTAAGATCTGCGGAGGTCCTCTCCAAACACAACCCTCAGTCCCTCCATCCTCAAAAGATGTCATCCCTCCTCTCCCAAACCTCTGGACCACGTGACCTAAGGCATAGCATTTGGCCTCCCGTCTTCTTATTTCTTTTCTTTTATTTTTTAACTCTTACCTAACCCAGGAAACCGATGCACAATCCAGACAAATCACGCTGTACCCTTCAGAGTTCCCAGTTCTTCTTTCTTTTCTTCTGTAATAGATCTTATACATCACTCTTTTTTTAAATTTAATTTTATTTTATTTGTGAACATACTGTACAGAGGGGTTACAATTGCATGGGCAGGATAATGCGTACATTTCTTACCAAGCATTGCAGCCTCCTCCTATTTTTACTCTTCCCATCCCTTCCCAGCCTCCCCACATCACTCTTTTTTAAGGGTAGTCCCCAGCTCCAAGAGGAAGGCCCCTATTGAATGGGTATTGTGTTGTACGAATGTCCACAGAACGTGTGACTCGAGGCCTTGTCTTAGACTTGTCGGCCAGCTCTGACTCACTTCTCCAGAAGGCCCCAAGCCCAGCTCCATCAGCAAGTCTGAGCTCAGATGGTCTCCTTGATTTCGGAGTCACCTGCACCTTCAGAGGAGCGTCACAGTCCAAATGGTTCCCAGATTCTGGAGCCAAAAATATCCAGGCCAGCCTCCCCAGCCCGAAGAAGGGGCCTTCAGCTCCAGAGCCTTTCAGAGCATTTCCCCAAGCCTCTCTGTTACCCTATTACTCACCTGATCCTAGTCCCATCTGCGCTGGCGTTGAGACTTCCCCGTGCTGTGTCCTCTGCCTTTCCACAGAGGAGGTCTGCTGCACTGCACTTAGCTGCCACTAAGACTGTGTTGTGTTGCGTTGTGTAGTAGCTACGGAATCAGAAGGACATGGGTCTTGTCCCACACTGCTGTAACAGAAGACACGAGACTGGGTAATTTATAAAGGCCAGAGGTTTGTTTCTTACAGTTCCGGAGGCTGGGAAGTCCAAGGTTTGGAAGGGGTACTTGCTGTGTTATCGCATGGCTGAAAGGGCTTGGAGAGGAATGGAAAGGTAGACAGACTCATTCTTTAATCCGAATCCGTTCCCACAGCGGCTGTCCACTTCTGTGATGACTGCAGTCACCCATGTGCATGAAGGAGCTGTGACCCCATCATCAACGTCACGGCATTGGGGATTCAGTTACCAACACAGCAACCCCGGGGACATATTCATACTACAGCAGCATTTCAAACCGGTGCCTCCCAGAACCAAAAGAAATCTTTCCCTTGCCGGGCACTGGTGGCTCATGCCTGTAATCCTAGCTATTCAGGAGGCTGAGATCTGGGGACCAAGGTTCAAAGCCAGTGTGGTCAAGAAAGTCTGTGAGACTCTATCTCCAATTAATCTCCAAAAAACTGGAAGTGGAGCTGTGGCTCAAAGTGGTAGAGAGTTAGCCTTGAGCAAAAGAACTCAGGGACCGTGCCCAGGCCCTGAATTCAAGCCCCACAGCTGACAAAACAGAAAACAAAAACAACTTTCCCTCAAATAAATTCCAATCTAACTCTTAGAAGCTACAACTTATTCCAACTTTTTTTTTTTACTTCCTTTTTTTCAGTACTAGGGTTTGAACTGAGAGCCTCCTTCTGGCTAGGCCAGCTCTTCCACTACCTGAGCCATGGCTCTGTCCCTTGATTATTAGCCTAGGTTAACTGCAGGGATTATGATATTTACATAACTTGTGAACAGTTTTTCGTGGGTTTAATTATTCTTATTCCTGTAGCTCTTTTTCATTTAAGTAACTTTCCAGATAATACCTTGAGTTTTCGCCCAGGGCCCATGTTAGACTGTGTTCATCTTAATACAACCTCCTGAATGACTGGGATAACAGGTGTGTGCTACCATGCCCCACTTATTTGTTGATATGGAGTCTCGCTAATTTTTTTTTTTTTGCCCAGGTTGATCTCAAACTGTATTCCTTCTTATCTCTACCTACTGTGTAGCTGTGATTTTGGCCATGAGCTACCATGCCTGGTGACACTATCCATCCTGAAAGTAAATTTAAACCATCTATCCCCATCTGTTTTAAAATATACTCGTATATGTGATCATGTGGTAGAACTGATCTCCTTAACAAGACCATCAATCTCTAGAAGGCAGGGACCATATCTTGATCTATCTTTCCTGTGGCATCTATAATCTAGTAATCAAATAGAAAATACTCATTACATATTCTTTTCTTAACCCAGTGATTGATAGTTTCTATTGTAGAACCTCTATGCTCAGATATTGGTTCTTCTGATGTCTGTGTGAGATCAAAAACAAATGACTTCAGAAATAAATTACTTCCCTCATTTTGTTCACATAAATAAGCAAAGATTCACCCCACGTCTTTCCAAGAACTAAAACCTTCTGTGCTGGCCACTTGTGTTAAATGCTATAGTTTGAGAGACACATTTAAGAGAATTGAAAAGTCCCAAACACCACCAAATGGGGCAATAGTAGCGGTGTGCAGATACCTCTACATCCTTGTTTAGATGAAGGTATCAGAGTCCCACAGTCCTGTTTAGCTGCCCTTCAGTTCTGGGATGTGAGCAAAATGCTTTGTTTTTTTTCCCCCTTACATTCTTAAACTGTCATAAGTTGAAATCACAACTTGTTCTGGTAAATCACTTTTGGGTGTGTGCTGGTTCTGGGGCATAAACTCAGGACCTGGGCACTGTCCCTGAGTTTCTTTCGCTCAAAGCTAATGTTCTACCGCTTAAATCACAGCTCTACTTCTGGCTTTTTTGGTAGTTTAGTGGAGATAAGAGTCTCACAGACTTTCCTGCAAATCAAAATCCTCAGATCTCAGCCTCCTGAACAGATAGGATTACAGGCATGAGCCACCAGCACCTGTCTTTAGTAAATACTTTGATTTTTGACTATATGCTAGGCTCCAGGTTGACTCTTCTCCATCCACTCGAAGTTCAAATCACATCTCTCAGTGCTCTATTGAACAGCCATCACTGTGGCAGTACAAACACCATTGTAGCAGAAAAATAAAAATAATGTTGAGCAAATTTGGAGATGCGACACAAAGGTTCAGATACACTAGGACTCAAATTTGGGGTACAGCTATAATTTGGATTCAAAGTCATTCTTTAAAAAAATTACATAAACACTGAACAGTGCAAGTGAACTAAGTTGTCCTCTCTTAAGAGTTTTTTATAAATGAAATACTTTTTTCTGTTCTACAGTGACCAAAAGTGAAGAAGTAAAAATAATTATGGTGAAACACTACAGAATAGGTTTAGATGAAAAATATGAAGTAACAAAAAAGTGGTCTTTGAATGATCTGCAGATGATTGATGGGAAAGAGGCAGACACGGTAAGTGTTGACCCTTTATAAGGGAGATGTAGAATCAATGTGCTGGAGATCTTTATATCCAATATCCTGCTTTACGTCTTCTTTGCATATACTGAGTGTGAAGGTGACATCATATTGTTCTTACATGGTATGGATTAATTTCCTGCAATGATATACTGGCTTTTTGTTGTTCTGCTTTTATGAGGTTTGAATTGGAATTTTGTCTATTAAATTGAAAAGCATCTTTCCCAAGTTCCTTTTAATAGGCTAAAATGTAATCTACCAGTCAATCCTGAAATATTAAATGTCATTTTTCCAAACGTAGGATGTTTTCTCTGCCTCTCTGTCTTTCTCTCTGTCTCTTTCTCTCTCATCTCAATTTCCTCTGTGAATTATGGGATTCAAAGCCTCTGTTGGCAAGCCCACTTTATCTTCCAGAAGGGTTGAATTACTTGGGCATCCTACAATCTTAGAGCTAAAAGGACAGAAGCATAGGTATTCAAATCTCCCCCACTTGACTCCTTAACTAGTGGTTTTCCCAGTTTTGTTCTTCAGTTCTTCCATTGATGGAGAGTTCATCACTCCCGCTTTGAATTTTGTATGTCAACAATGCTTAGTTAAGGATAAATTCTCAAGGCTGAGAATTCCCAACACCCTCATCTTATACCCCCAAACCAGATTTCACATTGGGTAAAGTCCTTATGATTCCCCATCCCATATATTCTTTTGTCCTGGATGTCAATGTATTTTAGCCATAACCCTACAAACTACAGTGGTTGGGTCACCCTATCTCCCCTTTAGATTGGAAGCTCCTCAAACATTAGGACCATTTTTTTAATCATTTAATTGACTTCTGCCTGATAGATATTACACACTCACTAAATATTTGTGATGTTATCATTGAATTCATTAGAAATGAAATTCATTTATTCTTTATTCTAATAACTAATATTAATTTGACCTATTATTTCAACACATCAACTCTTCAGATATTTGGGGGGTTGCTATCACTGTAGTCTGATAGAAATTTAATAAATACAGCCGGGCGCCTGTGGCTCACGCCTGTAATCCTAGCTACTCAGGAGGCTGAGATCTGAGGATCAGAGTTCAAAGCCAGCTCAGACAGAAAAGTCCGTGAGACTCTGATCTCCAATAAACCACTAGAAAACTGGAAGTGGCGCTGTGGCTCAAGAGGTAGAGTGCTGGCCTTGAGCTGAAGAGCTGAGGGACAGCGCCCAGGCCCAGAATTCAAGCCCCATTAATTAATTAATTAATACAACATTTAAAGCTTTACCAAGTCAAGAATACAATGACAAAGCAGGTCGGGCCAAGTGCTCTAAGGAATCGATAGCTATCATTCCCCACACTTAGTAAATTCATACAAGGTGTCAGGAACCAAGCTAAGCTCCTCTCATTTGAAAATTCAAACACCCTCATAAAATTCCATGAATAAGATTCTAATACTGGTACTATTTTGCAAGAGGGTAAAGAGACTTAAAAAGACTAGTTGACTTGCTCAAAGTCACCTAGCTATTCAGTGGTAGAGCCAGACTATAATAAGAAATTCATTCATTTGTCCTCTTTAGGTTATTTTGCCTCCAGAAACTACCCTATTTGTTTATTCATTCAGCTACTTATTAAGGATGCATAATATTCCAGGCCTTACTAGACTCTGAGGGCACAGTGGAGAATTCACCTCAAATGCTTAATTCTGCCTTGATTAATCATCACTTAACCTTTTTCTTTTTCAAGAAAGGATCAAAGCTAGCCTGGAACTTGTTTTGTTCTGTTTTGTTTCTGTTTGGTTCTTTTATTGAAACAAAGTCTTCTTGAACTTTTAATCATCCTGCCTCAGTCTCCCAAGTGGAAGCATTTTAGGAGTGCATCACACCTGGTTAATCATCTAATCTTAATTTTCCCTTAATAAAATCAGTATATACTTTCTTTTATAATCTATCATCTAGGAATTCTGTATTTAAAACTTGATGCATCTTCAGGGCATCTTGATCAGAGAATGGTAGATGGCATTACTTTGTTTCTAAGTACTCACATAATATTTTTCTGACAATTTATTTTCCCCAAAGTTAGACACTTAGGAATGGGTTAAACATATTATTATATACATATTAGCATATATGGTCAATACAAAATATGTTTCCCGAAGAATACTTCAGAACACAATTGTTCATTATTTAAATAAGTGCTTAAAGAAGCTTCCCTAAATAGTATGCCAATTTGGTATATCTATCATATCATTGAACCTAAATCTTAAATGTTAGTACAAAGGCACACACTTGTTTGTGTATGTGTATAGTCTATATGCATGATATATGAAACAGACCATCACTTTTTTGTTGGTAGTTGTGGTGGTCATGGGGCTTGAAGTCAGGACCTGGGGGCTCTTTTTGCTCAAGGCTAATGATCTACCACTTTGAGCCACAGTAACACTTCTGTTGGTTTATTTTTTCTTCTGTTGTTGTTGTTTTGGTTTGGTTTTGGTTTTGGAGTTTGGGGGGTTTTTGCTTGTTGTTTTTTTTTTTTTTGAGCAGTTAATTGGAGATAAGAGTCTCATGGAGACTTTTCTGCTCCAGCTGGCTTCGGACCGTGATCCTCAGATCTCAGCCTCCTGAGAAGCTAAGATTGCAGGCATGAGCCACCAGTGCCTGGTCCAGACCAGCACTTTTATAATAGTTACTCTGGATGTTACAAATTTTGCATTCATTCTTTTCTTTAAGAATCAAATGATTATATGATATTTTCCCTGCCTCCTGAGAATTTTATTTGAAAGAGAAATTGCAAAAGCCAAGTTGTTTGTATATGAAATTTACATGTTATATGCTAATAACAAAAAAACTAACTAGTCATGCTGTACTTTCCTCTTTTACTTTTGAAATAGCACAAAGAATCATTCTCCTAGCAAAGGCAGAGAGAAATCTCTTCTCCCCTCAGAAGTTTGTAAATGAGTTTATTGTCTTCTGCCATCCCTATCTATCCTCTCAAATCCACTTTGATAGCCATACATGTTATGTATGTAACATGTTTTATTTTTATAATTGAAGACACAGATGCTTCGCAAATATGGACTTACAAACTGATTTGATGAATAGTAACCCCGTTTTACAATAATTTAAGGATAATAAAAGAGTAATTTAAAATGAATAAATAAAAATTTAGAAATGGTATGTTTTCTGTACAACACCTTAACAATAACAATAAATTTTTAAAAAAGAAAAAAGCTCAGCAACAGCACTCAGGTCCTAAGTTCAAGCATCACATCCACCCACAAAAAAAAAAAAGGTGAGTACGCTGAAATCTAGCTATGGACACATCTTTTAAAAGTAAAAATAAAGGAAAAGGGCAGGCACAGTAGGAAAAGGTATGAAAAAACTCCAGAAAATTGACAATCGAGATAAAGAAGGATGGTCAGAGCATCTGAATTGAAGGGGAAGAGAATTTCAATGCATAAAATTGTTTTGAGGACATGTGTGTGCTTTTTAAAAAGTTATTTACAAAGCCAGAAATTTTGCTGTTTGTATGGTATGCATATAGGCTCAGATCCTAAAGAAAAAAAAAGATTTAATATAAAATACATATATGCTCATTTCAAATAGCTATAAGCTAAAACCACTAATTAAAAATAATTTAAGCAATGATCTTTTATATTGTTATTTTTTCTCTTTTTTTAGTATATTGTTAATTTCTTAGTGGCAACTATAATTGGATCTAGTAGTTTGGAAAGTTAATCTGTAGTTTTCAAAGCTATGTTTGATACTGATAATTTATAATCAATAAATATACCCAAGATAATATGAGAGAATCCAGGAAACGACTTTCATGGATGCTAATTAAATCATGTTTCTCCTTCTCTTCTAGGACAATCCATTTTTTGACCTGCACTTCAAGAAAGTGTACTGCTTGGAAGCATATAGTTGTGCTTCTAAGTACGCATTTGCTCGAACTGTAAATAAGCTGAATCATGCATATCTCAAGAAGGACTTACAGATTGTGAATTTTGATTCTACTTACATTAATGATGATTCCATTTGGTCCTCCAATAACAAGGATTGCTTGGTTCTCATGAGAATATGCTTTTATGCTTTCAATCTTGTGTGTCTGTCCCTTTGTCCCCTGCCACTTTAAAGATGTATCGTGCATTATTTCATCAATGCTCCAGAAAATGTTTCCTCAAATAAATCTTGAGAGTCAACTTTTTTTGTCTTTCATCAGTGGCTATCATTTAGATGGAAATAAAATTATGCTTTGTGAATTATAATGAAATATGTTTTAACGCAATCATTCATTTGGAACGTTTTTGCTCTTGAATTTTATTGTAACTTTGCATGGTGTTGACTCAATTTGGATACTTCTAAAAAGTGTAAGGAAGTACTTTTTTTTAAAAAAACTAGAGATAAGGAAAGCGATCCTGGGTTCATGGATGAGAAGACTTGAAATCTAGAATAGGGTCAATTATATGGCTTTTAAGACTCCAGATTTGTTTTCATCCTCTGTTCCCAACAGTCTCTTTCCTCTTGGTAGTGGAAAGCAGCTTTCCTGGAGTGGAAATGCTGAAAAGAATATATCAAAGGAAATGCATCTTAATGTGACTTTGTTTTCATCACTATTCCTCCCTATTACACTCCGTCCTTCTCACCTCAACCCCAGGATCATAGTACAGCTGATGTGGGGAATTGCCATCTCTGCTCTAGAGAGAACTAGATCAGTGGTTCTCACCTTTAGCATATCTGGCATTTTGGACTACAGATTCTTTGTTGTGGAGGAACTGGGTGTGTGTTACTGGTTGTTTAACAGTATCGATACCATCAGAACCCTTTCAGTAATGACAGCTGAAGTGTCTCCACACTTTACTAATGTTCCCATGGGAGTAAAAAAAACACCCTATTGAGTAGCACTTGGCTAAACTAACTCAAAAGAAATTGCAAAAATTACTGTAATGTGTACTAATAAGAAAAATGGAAGTATTGTAAGAATAAATACTTACAAGTGTTAGGCCAAAGGAATAGATTAAAAGGCTGGACAAGGGCAAATATAGGCATCGAGTCAAGCTATGGTTTTCTATTTTGGCAAGGACAGGTGGAAGAAGTCCTAAAACACAGCTTTAGTGTCTTCTTAAAAACTGGACATAATTATGTGCTAAATGGGGATGAAGGTGCCAGAACAATCTAGAATAAGTACTGGGAACCAGAAGGCTGAGGTATGCAGGAATATTAGAATAGATTTATTATGTGAGAGTCAAGAACCATCACTAGACGGTATTCCCAGAAGGAAGGATGTTGGAAGAATGTGAAATTATTAAGTCCCCATCACTTACATATGTTGTCCAGAAGGATAGGCATGCCAGTTACCCTACTATCAGTCCATTTGTTCCAGAAGATCTAAAGATGCTTGAACAAGTCTTGATGGATAAGAATGCTGTGTCAAATTTCTAGTACATGGTCCCTACTGTTCTGCAAGGCTGTGCATTCTAAGGAAGAGAACAGTTCTCCATTGGGAAAACCACAGATATCGGTTACGAGCTGTATATCATCAGTTCCAGCAAGGCATAGGCTCAGAAACAATCTATTGAAGTGTGTTAGTGCATAAGTTCAAGCCTGAGCAGGCCTAGAAGACAAGTAAATCACATAGAAGGGTAACTCAGACTCCACCAGCACTTACTTTTACTCTTCCTCAACTCACCCCTATGGCCATACAAAGTACAGAAGAAAACATGTGGGACTGGCTCACACATGGGTTGGCAATGTCATATTGCTGGGTAAGTAACATTGGATTGTGCAACATTGGGTTGGCAATGTCATATTGCTGGGTAAGTAACATTGGATTGCACATGGAATGGACTAGGGAAGAATACTCCATAAAGGAATCTTTCCAGTCAGCAGAGCTTGGAGAAGCACAACTTATTGGCCACTTTATAGAGAGGAAGAAGTACCCTGAAATGGAAATATTTACAAGACTTGAGATTTGCCTTTCTTGTTTATAGTGAGTCTTGTTTATAGTGAATCAACAGAATTATAGTATTTTTTTTGTCAGTCATGGGGCTTGAATTCAGGGCCTGGGCACTGTCACTGACTTCTTTTGCTCAAGGATAGTGCTTGCTTTACCACTTTGAGCCACAGCACCACTTCCAGTTTTCTAGTGGTTAGCTGGAGATAAGAGTCTCATGGACTTTCCTACCTGGGCCAGCTTTGAACTGCCATACTTAGATCTCAGCCCCCTGAGTAGCTAGGATTATAAGCATGAGCCACCAGTGCCTGGCTATAGTATTTTATAATGTTCATTTATGATGGTTCTAGAATTTGAACTTGGGAAATTTCATTTGCTAGGAAAGTGCATTACCACTTGATTTATTCTAACAGCCCCTTTTTGGGTACTGCTGGCATAGACTGTGATCCTCCTTTTTGTGATTCATTGTGATGCTGGGATGACTACTTGGGCCACCGTGCCCAGCAATTGGTTGAGACAGAGTCTTTCAAACTTTTTTGTTTTTATTTTACTTATTTGCCATCTTTGAACTGCAATCATTAGATTTCTCCAGTGGCTAGAAGACTTGAGCCATCATGCCTGGCTGAATTATAGTATTCGTGTGTGTGTGTGTGTGTGTGTGTGTGTGTGTGTGTGTATACCTTGGCCTGAATTCAGGATCTTGAGTTATCACTTGAGTTTTCTTTGCCCACAGATCGTGTGTGTGTGTGTGTGTGTGTGTGTCTGTCTGTGTGTGTGTGTGTGTGTGTGTGTGTACCTTGGCCTGAATTCAGGATCTTGAGTTATCACTTGAGTTTTCTTTGCCCATCCACAGATGGCACTCTACCACCTGGGACCCCCTCCTACACACACACACACACACACACACACACACACACACACACACACACACACACCAATCTTGTTAACTAGAAATGGAGCCTTCAAGGACTTTTCCTCCCCAGCTGGCTTCAATTAATGAGTCTAAGGTCTCACCTTCTTGAGTAGCTAAGATTATAAGTATGAGCCACCAGCACCCAACTAATTTCAGTGTTCTTGATTGACCATTCTTTAACCAAAATTTACAGCTTCTCCTTCCCACCCACCACCCACAAAGTGGCATAAAATACCTAAAATACAAATTTCACAACCATGAAATCCATTGATTTCACTATATCCCTCAATGACCACTCTCATCACTCAAATGCAGCTGGCCTTATAAATTGGTGAAATGGCCTGTTACAGACTTGGCCTCTGTGCCCTCTTGGGACTGAGGTGTTTTCCTAGAGGATGTGACAAATACACTGAGCCAATTGTGTTCCCAACAATTCAAGGCTTAGGAACCCAGGAATGAGAACAGGATAGGCCCATCTTATCACTCCAAATAATCCACTTGTAAAATTTGTAATTCCTGCCTTTGGAATTTAGACCTTTAGATTGCAATAGTTGTTTCCTAAGGGTTGAGTAGGGGGTGCTTCCCCAAGGATACACAGAGTTTACTGAACTTGAAACTATCACTGTTATTTAGTTACTTTGGGCTTCTCATGGCAAAGAAAAGAGCTGTGATGCTTGTGGGAGTCAACTGTGATTAGCAAAAGGATCTGAGATTGTTGCCACACAATAGCCGTACATAGGAATATGTCTGAATCAAAGGAATTCACTGGGGTTTATCCAGATCTGTTCCTTGTTGAACAGGCAACTAGAGCAGTCTAAATTGAAGGCTCTGGTTACCTAACCATAGAAAAAATTTAAATCAGCTGATGCTCTGGCCAAGGAAGAAGGAAATTAGAATGAGTGGTGGAGGAAGGCATTAATACAAGTGTACCATAGGAGCTAAAGCTTATTTCACTAACTCTCATATTAATTGCTTACAGAGATTGTGGCTGCCCATCACCTTGAAGCAACCTGTGTGAAGGACTGAACTGAATGAAGGGCATGAGAAGGTCAGAGTGATGCATGGAAGGAATGGGCTGCAGCAGACACCTTTGTGCTTTCTGCATGCTGTATGTTAACACATCAAATCCCTTTAAATAACTCTTATTTCAACCACTGCTGCAGCACTGTTCTGAAAAGAGTCTGACAAGGTTTGAGCAAGTACAACACGGTAACAACTCTCCCTTCAATTCCTGCCTTACTATATCTGTGAGTGTGAGTGTGAACCTGGTGTTCATAATTGTGCAATTTGGGAGTGTTGATTAGGTAACCCCCTATCTTTGATGAAAGGAAACAGTTGCCAACATATAAATGTTTCTTCCAGTCTTGCTTGCAGCAGGCAGTTCTAAGACTGATTTCCCAAAGCTCCCTAGGAAGTCCTTAGGGATTTAGAAAATATTTAAACATGGGGCGATCAATTCAATAACTCCTTTTTTTAATTTTTATTTTTTATTGTGAACATACTGCACAGAGGGGTTACAATTACATGGGCAAGATAACAAGTACATTTCTTATCAAGCATTGCAGCCTCCTCCTTTGTTTAGCCTTCACATCCCTTCCCAGCCTTCCCCCGCCTCCCCACCCCATTCTCCCCCCCCCTCCGCCACCAAAGTTGTAAAGTTCGTTTTCGACATGACAACTTGTACTTCTCATTGTTGTAACGGGTCCACAGTTATCCTTAAACGACTTGTTTTTCCCTTTCTCCTCCACAAATTGTACCGACATCAAATATAGTGAAAGCAGGGGTTATACTGTGGGGGAGGGACATACAAAGCAACAAAGAAATAATCTTATAAATGCATTAGAAACAAATGCATGAAAGAAAAAAACATTTAAATACATATCCAAGGGTTCATTTTCCTAACATCACCTTATCTGACCTTTTCTGCTTGACTCATACATATACTAGATATTGCAAATAAGGGAAACCATGGAACCTATGTTTCTTTGGGCTTTTTTCCAAGCCTTTCCATTTCCTAACAGATGGGGCAATGTCATTCTTTCTGATGGAGGCATAGAATTCCATTGTGCATATATACCACATTTTCTTGATCCAGTCATCTACTGAGGGGGATCTGGGTTGGTTCAATAACTCCTTCTTAAATGTCCATTTTTCTTCCATGTTTCATTTTTGCTCCCTATTTCCTCATTCTGTTGTTTTTTCCTCACTTGGATCAAATCTCCAAATAAATTATTCGAGATGCATTATGCTGAAAGAAAAACCAGGAGGGGAGAAGAGGAATGAGAGTGAAATTTCTGGTCATAAGATTGAGATGCCTGCAATTAATTCATTAGAATGGAATGGAAATGTCAGAGGCAGGGGAACAGAGACACAAATCTGGAGCTCAGGAAAGAAGTCTAGACTTCTGAAATGTAATTAATTTCCCAACTTTAATGAAGACTGTAATGTACAGACAAATAAAAGATAATAGGATGAAAAAAGCATACACAATTGTCTATACAAAGTATCTAGGGTAAGAATTCTGGGACAAAATAGGAATTATCAAAAGAGTCTGTGAAAGAATAAGATTAGCTCAAGTTCTTAAAAGGAACTCAACGAAAGTGAATAAGTAATATTCCAATTAGCCTTGACTAGTGCACATTAATCTCAGTAACAAACAATTCCTCTCTATTTTTGTTAATTGTTTTCCACCAAGTTTTATCTTCAGATAAAGCATGAAAGACACTGTAACAACTTGTTTGTCCCTTTCTCAGTGAATCCTCGATTAGCAGATAAAGTGAGTTCCTCCCTCTTTTGAATTTTCCCAGCCCAGTGCTAGCACACTGTGAACTCCTTCAGGCTTGGATTAAAGTTTGAATCAACTTTGTGTCTGGAATCAGTGTCTGGCATAAAACAAGTGTTAGGAATGTGGACGAAGTGAAACATTTGTCTAGCAACCAGCACCACTAGCATCATATTTGGCTCTCAAGTTTAAATATATAAGCATCCTCTCGTTAAGATGCAGATTCTGATTCAGGTGCTCTGAAGAGAGGCAGCCTTGTCTAAACAGCCCTCAGGTGATGCTCAACCAGCTAGTCCGTGAAAGTGAAATAGAGTGTGAAGTCAGAATTGCCATGGAGTATATTAGGAATTATCTGGGAAGATATTTAAAAAAAACAAAAACAAAACACTGCCCTCTGATCCCACCCCCAGAGATTCTGATTTAACTTACTTCCTGTCTCCAAGCTTAAAGTCGTTAGGACATAGCGTCAACAGAGTTTTGCATGTGTAAATAAAAATCATTTTATGCACTCCTTAAATTGCCGTGACTATCGAGGGAATGCTTCTAGAGAAAGTTATCAGCGAAGGGCTTCCAATCCCCACATTCCAATCGGCCTCAGCTGACTAGGCGCCACGCCCATCTGGTTGGCCACGCCCACCGGGGGCGGGGGTCACGCTCCCGCGGCGTTTATTGGTCGCTCCTTTTATCTTCTCCACCTCTACGTCCTTCTCTGGAGGGCCAACTTCCGGCGCGGGGGTTGTCACATGTCCGGATACGGGAAGTGGAGGAGGAACGGCCGCTTCCCGTCCGCTGCCTTCATTGAGGGGCTCACCCTAGTAGTGCCACAGTCCCCTCTGCCCTCGGTCTTGGAGGACCCGCCTCGGTACAGCCGGGCTCGGTCCGGCCTCGCGGTAAGCTTTCGGCCACGGCTGTCCGGCGGCGGCGGCGGGGTGTGGAGCGGCTCGGCGGGCGCCCGGCTCTGTGGTGGCTCCGGGTCCGCGTCGCGGGGAGCCCTGCGCCCGTGGGGATCCGGCCCACGGCGTCCCTGCCCCCGCTCCGGTGGGGCCCCGCCCCCGTGGTGGCCAGGCCCACAAGGAGCCCTTCCCTCCCCCTCCCTTGGTGTAGTCCCACGGGGTCCCCCCCCCCTCCCGCCCTCGAGGTGCGTCCTCCCCAACCTCCGCCCCGGTGGCGGTCAGGCCCCGGTGCCCCCACGGTCCCCGCCCACCTGCGTGCACGAGGGGCCGAGCCCTGTGGGAGGGAGCCTTCTCCCTCCCTCGTGGTCCAGATCTCTGCGAGGACAGCCTCTGACCTCCAGGGTTCCGCCCATTGGATCCAGACCCCGTCTATGCCCCATAGCCTGCCCGTATACTGTGGAGCCTGGGCCAGGTGAGCCGCCCCGTCCCCGTGCAGTTCTTCTTTTTTTTTTTTTAAATGGCAGCGGGTACTCTCGCCATCCGGGCCTAACCCCACACAAGCACACGAACCAGCTATTTGTCACGCAGTGTGAGGGCCTGACTTGAGTGTAAAGAAACACGAACCTTTATAGAGTAAGGCGATGACTGGCCAGCCGCCTCTGGAACGATGGCTTCTTTGCCCTGGAAAATAATTTCCGAGGAACCACTTCTGATTTATGTACTGGAAAATGTCATAAAGACGGGAATTACCCATAGAGCGTACATACCCCGAAAGCATGGGTCACCTGTCTTCACCAACACGTCTGTCATGTTCACCACTAGAACCCAAAGCAGCGCCAGGGACTGAGTAGACATGAATATTTGCTAAATGGACAAATGGTCACTTTAATGTTTTTCATTGCCTAGCTCCTTTATGAGATCTACCTAGTCCTGTCTGTTTTATCACCTAACCATGCACCCAATCATTTTATCCAGAGGGACTATATGGATGGTAAACAGTGTCCACCATTACTCGTTCAGTTGATCACTTTGATGATGACGACGATGATGATGATGATGGTTATTATTATATTTGAGTTGTACAAAGAGGTTTCAATTCCAATGTCACCACTTATTTGATAGGTTTTTTTTTTTGTTGTTGTTCAGTTCAGATTACTTCAAGAAGTAGTGGTTAAGTACCTACAAAGAACTCAAAACTATGGTAGGGCATTACTTTGCTTCGATTCCACACTATTTTTAAGATGGTTCTGGAGATTCAGAAGCTTATGATCTCAATTAGATAGCAAGTTCTTGATTGTTCAGTAAGTGCTGTAAGAATTTAGAGGCAAAACCAATTTGGATTAAGGTCTTTATTGAGTCAATTTCATATAAACTGTGGAATGTAATTAGGATTTGGATAGAGAGGATATATTTCCTGCATAGAATAGTGCCGAAGCAAAAATTTAAAGCCCGAAATGAGCAGAGTACTTTGAGTGGGAAGTTTGTATTTTGGAACAGTAAGAAAACGTTAGCAAGAATGTGGTGTGAGAGATAAATTCTTTTGGTTGTTTTTACAGGATTGTGGAAACTTGTAAAGATAATCAGATGCTATCACAAAATTGATAGACACTTTAGTTAATGTGTTGATAATAGAAATAAAGAAAAATTAAATTATATATATAGGAGGAAATTTTAGAATATAACAAGTTTCATGTTGGCAATGGTGGAAGGAACCTATGTATTTGCTTACAGATCTGAGAGTTGGAAAGGGGGAATCTTGATAGTACTATACCTGTTATGTTATTGGGATCCTGTTAGTTCACTTAGACATTTATTAAATACTAACTATATGCCTTTTGCTATGGTCTAGAAAAACAAAAGATAAGGTACAATCCTACAAAGAACTACTTTTTTATTTTTTGGCTTGAACTTTGGGGCTTAAGTTTGCTAGGCTGGTGGCTCTACAACTTAAGCCACACATTTAGCCATACTTTCACTGGTTATTTTTAGGATGGGCATTGCTTCCTTCCTCAGGTGCACCTGGATAGGAATCCACAGACTTTAGGCTTCCTGTAGTGGCTCAGGTCACAGGGAAAATACCACTCTGTCCATCTTAATTCCCTGAAGATCATCTCTCAGACACATGTGTGCCTTCTTTCCCCAAATCTTCAACACTTGTTATTGTGTGTCCTCTTGATTTTAGTCATTCTAGCAAGTATAAAGCAATAAGTATCTCACTGTGGTTTTTATTTGCATTTCCTTAGTGATTAATGAGGTTGAACATCTTTCTGTGACTCATTGACTCTTTGTTCATCCAGAAAATGCCTATTCATAGCTTTTATTCAGTTTTTAATTGGATTATTTGTCTTTTTGTTGAGTTGTATGTGTTCTCTATGTAGAAAATATATAGGAAATTATATTTAAAGATTGAGCATAGGCTTAATTTTTTTCTTAAATCTGTGCTCGAGAAAGAATGGTTAGGATTTCCAAAGATTCTAAAATCCTCTAATTTTATTTCCAAATTTACAGCTTTATAGTTTATGATGTGGGTATATTAATATATTAAGTCATTTTCCTATGTATCTTAACCAAAAATTACAGTTTATGAATCAGAAAAAGGACAGTAAATATAAAGTGGAATGACTTTGGGAATGAGCATCTGTATTCTGAATTTTTACAGCTGAGAAAAGATGACAGCAATCAAGCACGCTTTACAGAGAGATATTTTTACACCAAACGATGAACGCCTGCTGAGCATAGTCAATGTGTGCAAAGCAGGAAAAAAGAAAAAGAACTGCTTTTTATGTGCTACAGGTTGGTATTTAGAAGAAAAAATACTTGTTTGGCATTCTTTTATTCCTTAGGAGACATTTCCTTTCTTTCAAAAATATTCCTAGCCAGACCTGGTGAAACACATCTATGTAGCAAGCTCAAGACCAGCTTAGGTTACTATTTGTCTACTATTGAAAAATTTGTTGGATCTACATTAAGTTTTGTTTTACTGAATAGTGAGTTGTTACAAAATATATCTATGGCATACAACTAAGATGTAAAGATTGATGATAGAGCAGCACTTGCATATACCACTCAGTTTCATAAAACTGTTCCATTCCCTTGAAGTGTACTGTGTGCCTTTTCTTGATCCCCTTCCCCTTCATCTGCTATTACAAAGTATCTGATATCCTAAATTTTAATTAGTATTTCTTATCTTTTCTTTTTTTCTTAACTGTATAATGTATTTTATTTTAATTTTATTGTCAAGGTGATATACAGAGAGGTTAGTTACATAAGTAAGGTAGTGAATACATTTCTTGTCAAACTTGTTTTCCCCCTCCTTCATTTTTTCCCCCTTTCCATCTCCCACCCTTTGCTTTTTTTTATCCCATTACCTATTCCAAGGAACATGTTGTCTAGTTTTGCATGTTGTTGAACTTTACATAAATTGAATTATACTGCATATATACTGCATATATTTTTTTCCACTCAGTGTTATGTTCTTAGTCATGATTTTCATAGAGCTATTAATTCTTTCTTGTTGACTGCTATGGTATATTTGACCATATGAATGTCCCATAATTCACATACCAATTCTCCCAAGCATGAACATTAGTCTTTCCTAGGTTTTGCTGTTCAGACAGAATTTCTAAGAACATACTTGTCTTATATCCTATCCATAAGCCAGAATGTTTTTAGGGTAAAACTAAAATGTAGAATTGCTGAGAGTCTAGTCTGATCCAAATGCTTTTTGTAGGATTCTGTGAATTTTACTGTCCAGTTGTTATGAAACATTACAGCACCAGGCAGTTGGAAGATATATTTGCAATGAGTGAATGAAAAATAAGTGACTGATTTTACATAATACATATATATGTATGTATATGTGTGCACTCACACACACACACACACACACACATATATATATATATATATATATATTTTTTTTTTTTAATGAAAATGTGTTTGCTCAACAGTGACAACTGAACGACCAGTTCAAGTGAAAGTGGTCAAAGTCAAGAAATCTGACAAGGGAGATTTTTATAAAAGGCAGATTGCTTGGGCCCTTCGAGATCTTGCTGTGGTAGATGCCAAAGATGCTATCAAAGTATGTTTTTCTTTGTTCTTCAACCTATTTTCAGAAAGTGTCTTTCATTTTATTAACACAATATTAGGTATTTTGAAATGTTGTGAACCTGTTGCTTTGTGACTGCCAGTCTTCCCGTCTAAAATATAATTCTACTTTCTACTTCATAACCCCAACTACTCAGACTACTAAAAATAAGCATATATATATATATATGTTTTCATTCTTTTTATTTAAATACTACAATTATATTTGTTCACAAGCTATAAAAATTAGAGCAAAATGACTTTGACTATATACTTACCTGTATTTAGATTAAGTAATACAAATTCTCTAAATTAGTATGAGTTTTAAAGTGGTATCTCATGTAAGTTCTTTTTTAATTTATATTGTTTTGGTAAAACCTGGTTCAACTCATATATTACATAACGAAACTGAGTTTTGCATAGAGTCCTTATATATCATTGCTTCCTCAGCTGAAGCAGCCCAGCTAGACTTTTTAGGCCATGACTGGATGGTGTGCTTCAAATAAAGGAAGTGATAGTGGGCTACATACTTATTTTGAAGAATTAAATAGTCAGGTTAATAAAGATGCAAATAAGGATATCACACTTAAATGCCAAAGATTTTGAATATTATGATAATTACCATTAAAGACTTGCCTATTCTGGGCACTGCGGCTCACGCCTATAATCCTAGCTACTCAGGAGGCTGACATCTGAGCATCACTGTTCAAAGCCAGCCCAGGCAAGAAAGTCCATGAGACTCTTATCTCCAGATAACCACCAGACAATTGGAAGTGGAACTATGGCTCAATAGGTAGAGCACTAGTCTTGAGCTGAAGAGCTCAGGGACAGCACCCAGGCCCAGAGTTCAAGCCCCACAAACAACCAAAAGAAAAAAAAAGACTTGTCTATAGTTCTGGCAGTTCAAGGCTTTTAGCAGTAATATCCTGTTTTAAAGAAGTCAAGCGGAGCTCCTCTGATTCCGTTATCTGTAGCCCTGCCCTATCTTCCTCTGCAGCCTAAAGGCACCTCCAGAACACTAGGGAATTTTTTGTACCAATCCACTCATACTGTTGATGGGACTTATAGCCAGACTTACACTAATGAGTAAGGTGTACTTTAACTCGCTAAGTCCCATATGTTTATTAAAAAGCCACAAAGAAGGCTGAACACTGGTGGCTCATGGCTGTAATCCTAGTTATTCTGGAGGCTGATATCTGTGGGTTACAGTTAACCAGTCTGGGAAGGAAAGTCTGTTAGACTTTATTGGAGATAAGAATCTCCAGGAATAATAAATAAAACATTTTAACAAAGAATCTCCAATAAACCAGGAAAATGCCTGAAGTAGACGTATGGCTCAAGTGGCCTTGAGTTAAAAAGCTAAGGGGCAGGACCTAGGGCTTGAGTTCATTTCCCAGAATCAGCACAAACAAAAGGCACAGCGAAGTAAAAACAGTATTTGTGAAGCAATCTAGTAAGATTTCTTGGTTTTACTCTTATTTTGGTATAAACCTGTGAAGATCAAAATGCTGAACAATGGTGAAAAGGCAAAACAGTTTTAGGCAAGCTCTACCTATCTGCACCATTCAGATTTCTTCAAAATGTAGATGTCTTTTCTTCAAGAATTTCAGGTATGCCAGATGGAGGCTTATACCTGTACTCCTAACTACTCAGGAGACTGAGATCTGAGGATCAAGGTTCAAAGCCAACCCAGGAAAAATGTCTATGACACTGTTATCTCCAATTAACTGCCAAAAAGCTGGAAGTGGAGCTGTGGCTCAAGTGGTAGAGTGCATTTAGCAAAAAAGCTCACCGACCGCTCTCAGATCCTGAATTCAAACCCTAGGACTAGAAAAAATGGGAGGGAGGGAGGGAGGAAGGGAGGGGAGGAGGGAGGAAGGGAGGAAGGGAAAACATAATTTCAGATAAACTTGGCCTTTGCTTTAATACCTGAGGAGCAACCAGTTTTTAGAAAAATATGCAAATAGTTTGACAGGTAGAAAGAGAAACAGGAAGGAAGAAGGGAGAGAGCTGATGTGAAGGAGAACATGTTTGGGAAGAAAGTTAGATTTCTTTTTTCAAAAACCTTCAGTAGGTAATTTGTTACTATGGGTAGTGATGAAGAGTAGAGAGTTTTTAGTAGGTTTCTGTTTAAGAGAAGATACATTAAGGACTTCTTAGAAATGCATTTGATTTTAAAACTATTTTTCTCTTCCCTAGTTTTCACTTCATGACCCTGTTGACTTGCATAATTCACTACCATTGCTGAATGCTTATTTGAATGCTTTCTCAAAGCTGACGCCTATTTGCTGACTTACTTAATGGATTTTTTTTCATTTTATATAACCACCTTGGTGTGTGTATACTATATACGGACATAAAATATGAAATTTTTATACATAGTCTAACATTAGCCATTTAGTATCACACATTGATTTGTGTGAATGTTGCCACTGGAGCACTCAGCCTCTTTTATGGCATTATGGGAAGTATTCCCAGGGAAGAGATCATTTCCCATCAAGTTTCATGTTAGTGCCAATACCCTTAGATAGTTTTATAAGTGATGAAGCTGATTACCTTCTTATTGTAAATGTTGATTCTTTTCAGGTGGGAGAGAGGCATTGACACTTAAATTCTGGTTATTAAGCTCTAAGTTGAACTAATTAATAGACTGTTATACCATTGCTATTGTACCAGAGGTCAACTCCTGATCCCTAAGTATCCCAACTCTTGGAAGTAAAAGTCCTAAGTAATTTCTTTTCTGATCTTTAAGGTCCCTTTAAATAATGCTTCAAATGAATGAAATATGTTACTATCTTTCAACTCTATAGAGCATTCAGACCTATTTTTTTTAGTTCTTTGAAAGTGAAGGAAAATATACATTTATATGTTTTCTGTTTTTAACATAATTCTCAAGCAGTTGTGTAGTTAACAAATACTAGCCTGGAGTTGCTCTTGTTTGACTTAAGAGACATGTAGAAAGCATGGTGCAAATCTCTCAGACTGGTTTGATTTCTTTGTCTCTTGAAATAACTTGAAGCCCCATGACATTTTTATTTTTTGAGACCACTGTAGTAATCATTCTGTCTCTGCTTTTTACTTCATTTGTTTTTGAAAAGTACATTTAGATAGACATTGTAATTTCTCCATATATTATAATTAGAACATATATTCCTTATCATTTGTGCATAGTACCTTACCAAAGAAAATACAGTATCAAACTTAATAGGCAATTTAAAAAGAAAAATTAGGCTCTCATCAAAATGAAGGTCCAGTGGCTAATGTCTGTAATCTTAGCTTCTCAAGAGGCTGAGACCTGAGGATCATGATTCAAAGCTAGCCCTGGCAAGAAATCCATGAGACCCTTATCTCTAATTAACTACCAAAAAATCCTGAGCAAAAAAGGCTTGAGTTCAAGCCTCAGGACCGGCTCCAAGAAAAGAAACTTTAAAAAAGAAAGAAAGAAAAGAAAACTAGAGACTATACCTTGGTAGTGCAAGGCATTGTCCAAATTCCAGTACTGTCAAATATACAGACTAGAGGCCATTGTTATCTTGTTAATGGGGAAGCTGAGCCACAAAGTCCCAAGTATGCAACTGACATTCCACTCACTGGCATAGGAAGAAAAATGACCTCGACTAGATGTTTTTCATTCAGCTTCTTTTGAATGACAGTTTTTGCTATAAGCAATGTTTTCTAAAGCCTTCCCTTGAGCTTATTTTTAGTGATACCCTCTTCAAAGAATGGCTCCAATTCTTTCTTTTTTAAAATAAACATTTACTTAATGTGTATTGGTACAAGGGCTTGAACTCAGGGCTTGGGCACTGTCCCTGAACTTCTTTGCTCAAGGCCTGCTGTCCACCACTTGAGCCACACCTCCACTTCCAGCCTTTTGGTAGTTAACTGGATATAAGTGTCTCATGGACTTTCCTGCCGAGGCTAGCTTTGAACTGCAATCCTCAGATCTCAGCCTACTGAGTAGCTAGGATTACAGGCAAGATCCACTGGCACCTCTCTTTAGTAAAGATTTTGCACTAATAATAATGTGATCAAAATGATATCTTTGTTTGTATGTAGGAAAATCCTGAATTTGATTTACATTTTGAAAAAGTGTATAAGTGGGTTGCCAGCAGCACTGCTGAAAAGAATGCATTTATCTCCTGTATTTGGAAACTGAATCAGCGATATCTCCGGAAGAAAATTGATTTCGTCAATGTCAGCTCACAACTTTTGGAAGGTAAAATTAAATAGAAAGGTATATGTAAAATCAAGTGTATCTTTTAAATGAATATATAATTTGGCATTACTTAATGTAAGTAGAATATTGAATTACTGTACATCATAAAGGAATTTTGTATTGCAGAAATGATGTTATTCATTATAGAATACTGATAACCTTACATAAAATAAACCCACCTATAAACCTACCCCAGAGAAATAAATACTGATCACATTTTGGTGCTTTAGGCTTTTTTTCTATGCATATTTAAATAGATTTTGAGAATAGGAAGTTTATGTTGTTTTCTAACATTCTCTTTCATATAATATATCATGAACATTTTTCACATTATTGTATATTTACCCCAACATTATTTTTAAAGCATCACAGTATCCCATTGTGTGTGTATACATACCATGATTCATTTAACAATATACCATAATTTGTAATTTATTCATATATATAAGCCATAATTCATTTAGTTAAATGAAGTTTTCAGTCTTTTCTTCTTTTAAACAGTCCTGGGATGATCCTTAGAGCAATATTTTTATGCAGATTGTAACTTAAAAACATAACTCTGGAGTCAGACTACCTGGGTTCATATTTTTGGCTTTACCAAAATTATTACCTCAAATAGTTACTTAATTGCTGTGTTTCATCTTCCCTTGTGTCAGAACCAGATATAATAGTGTCTATGTCATAAGATGTGGACTAAACATCTCAGTATATAATGGGATGAGAAAAGTGCCAGTTGTATAATACTCAAATGTTTGCTATTACCATCATAAAATTCTTAGACATGAACTTATTTGGGAAATTTTTTGATTAGTCTATCTTCAAGAATATTACTATGGCTTATTTTGTGTTGTAAGATAAAAACTACTGTTATATTGGAAATGTACCATGAGATTTTGTACTTTGAAAATTTCTTCCATGAAGATAAACATAATCATTCTGTCCTCGTTCCTTTCTTTCCTTTTTCCTTGCTTTTTCTTTCCTTTTCATTTCCTTTCCTTCTCTTTTTTTTGCTTCTTTTTCTTTCATCCTCCCTCTCTTTCTCTCTTTCTTTCTTTTCTTCTTTCCTTCTCTCCTTTCCTTCCTTCTTTCCTTCTTTCTCTTTCTCCTACCATATTGGGGATTGAGCTCAGGGCCTCACACATAGGTCTGTGCTTTACCACTTGAGCTACGCTTTCAGCCGTTTTTGTTTAAGTTACTTTCTAGGTAGAGTATCTTTATTCCTGGGTTAGTTGGAGCTGTGATTTTCCTGCATGTGCCTCCCTCTACCACTAGGTATTACAGACATACACTACTATACCCAGCCCTTGAGCTTTCCCCATAATTGGGATAGCAAGCACATACCACCAAAACAGCCATTGATTAAGATGGAAACTCACAAACTTTTTCTTGTCTAGACTATCCTCAAATTGTGAGCCCTAAATCTCCACCTCCCAAGTAGCTAGGATTACAGGCTTGAGTCACCATGCCAGGTCAAGGCCAGCCTGGGCAGAAAAGTTTGTAGACTACACATCTCCAAAATAACCAGCAAAAAGTAAGATTGGAGATGCTGCTCAAGTGGTAGAATGCCAGTAACAAGCATAAGGCCCTAAGTTCAAACTCCAGTATACATACCACAAGACACACACACATACACACAAAGTTCAAACTCCAATATACATCACACACACACACACACACACACACACACACACACACACACACACACACACACACACACACACACACCCCGAAGCTTCTGTTCTTTCAGAATGGTTGAAACATCTGAAATTGTCAATATCCGAGCTTGAAGCAAACTATTCATTTCTTTGCTCACTTGCCTCTATATGTATTTTGCTTCTTTTTCTGTTTGACCATGTACCATTTGCCCCTTGCGTGTAGTATTCTTTCCAGCTTTTAACTAGTGAGCTTGTTTTGGGTTTGGTCTTGATGCTTAGAAGTAGCACAAGTAGGTCATACTTGTCAGACCCTGTGTTAGCTCAGAGGGGCTGGCCTTGAACTCCCACAGTTGCCACCTCACAGTTATAGTCCTCAGTGTCTTGGTAATTGCGTGTGTTGAGGAAATGAACTTCCAGAACTTTATAGTGATTTTTTTTTTTTGGTCGGTCGTGGGGCTTGAACTCTGGGCTTGGGCGCTGTCCCTCGCCTCTTCAGCTCAAGGTGAGCTCTCTACCACTTGAGCCACAGTGCCACTTCCGGTTTTCTAGTGGTTTATTGGAGATAAGAGTCTCACGGACTTTCCTGCCTGGGCTGGCTTTGAACCTCAATCCTCAGATCTCAGCCTCCTGAGTAGCTAGAATTACAGGCATGAGCCACCGGTGCCCAGCTCATTTATAGTGATTTTTTTTTCTGCCTTTAATTGTGGATTAATTTGCTTCAAATGCCTTTTTATTTATTTGTTTTTTGCCATTTTCAGAGAAGAACATTCTTGTGAGTCAGTAATTCATTAACAACCTTGCTGTCTTGTTTTCAAGTATTCATGTATTTCTAAGATGTTATTTATTGCTCAGTGTGTACTTCAAACCATTAGGACAACTAGATAGAAAAATACATATTCTACCTGACCTAGTATGTATTTAGTATTACTAAATAAAAAGAAGAAGAATATTGCTGCTTTTGAGCGTGATACCTAATTTTTTAAATGTATTTAATTTTTAGGGCATAAAGTACAAATGTAAACAATTTTTCATGTTCATTAAACATTAATTGAGATCAGTTTAAAGAATCCTTAGAACATCCTTAAAGATCTCATTTTGAAAATCACTTTCTGTAGATCAATAGCAATTGTTTTGGTTTAATGTTCAGGGAATAGCTTTATTAATGTCTAAAGATTTGTTTTAATAGTCTTTGAAATCATAGCTATTTACTCCCTTTTAAAAAATTTATTTACGGGGCTGGGAAGGTGGCTCAGTGGTAGAGCGCTTGCCTTGCATGCCTGAGGCCCTGGGTTCGATTCCTCAGCACCACATAAGCAGAAAAAGCCGGAAGTGGCACTATGGCTCAAGTGGTAGAGTGCTAGCCTTGAGCTGAAGAGCCAAGGGACAGCACCCAGGCCCAGAATTCAGGCCCCCACAACCGGCAAAAAAAAAAAAAAAAACTAAAAAATTTATTTACTCCCTTTTTTAAGAAAAATAAATGTGTCTAAAATAAATGTGTCTAGGTTTTGGATGATATTAAAAAAATAATAATTACTATCTCCTTTGGAGAGCTAAATAATCATCCATGTAAGTTACAATTGTTCTAATTGTTAATGCTGTCTCTGGTAACTGGTAATTTTTTACTTTTTCATTCTTTTACTTGCAGCCAAACCTTTATTAAACAGTCTTTGGAATCCTTCAGTGCTTGCTTCAACTGCTCTCATAATGTTTGTTTGCCTCAATCTTGGTCCTTCCCCACAGTGTTTTGTGACTAATTCTTTGTAAGGGAGTGTCTGGGTAAAGCCTTGGGCCTTGAGTGAAAATAACTGCACTAAATGCATGAGTCACAATTAACCTAAAAATAATCACCAGGAAATGATCTTGTTTCCTACTTTAAGGACTAGTCAGTACTGTTTCTTGAAAGACTAAGAGAAAATAGAAAAATAAATATACTTTTAATCGCTATTAGAAAATGAATTAAAAAAATGAACCCTGGAAACATGACTTCTTATGAATCTTTCCCCTTTGTAGTTGATTTTGATGTTGTCTCTGGAACCTTACTCTTAACATGATGTTCAAATGAGATACGGGTAGTATTTAAAATTTTTAAATCTGTGTACTGTTCTACCCAGCTAATATTCTTTGCTTACTTTCCTCTGCTTTTTTCATACCTTTTTATTCTCCAGAACTGCCTAAAGTTACAGAAGGTGCGTAACACCTTTTCTTCTTATTCTATTCCATGTTTTTATTACTTGCCATTGTTATGTACTATTGGTTGTATATTTTATGAAGTTGCATACAAGGATAAATTTATTACAAAATCTATATAGTAATAAAATTCATGTAGTATGTATTATTGGCTTCAGGAGGGCTGTTTGAAGGGTGATAAAATTCTTCTATAAAGCAGTTATGATCACTTAAAATATATGTTTATTTGACATGTTTATTATGTAAGAAGCTGCACAGACTGGTTAGGGAAGTCTCTGCCCTCTAGTGGCCAATAATAATCGGACACATTCAACAGTTTACCATTTCCATAACCAAATAAAATAGTCTCAAAGAAGACAGATTTACATAGGACAGATTTACATACTGGAATTTATATGTAATTGCAACCAAAATTTTTAATGCTCTCCATTTTTTTTCTGTGACATATCTCTACCTACCTAATATATTATCCTCCTTCAGAGTAAATCCTGTATTATTTTGAATTAGCCAGCTTTTGTTCTGGGACAAATGAATATATTTCAAGTTGCATTAAATATAAATATTCATATAAAATAATAAATACTTAAAGCCTTGAGTTTTTTTGTTTAAATCATATCCCATTCTAGAAAATTGTTAACTTTGTTTATAGTTGTAAAATATCCTCTTAGGGGTTAAACATTATTTCTTTCATCTTACTTCCATACCTCCTTATAAGATATGCCCACATGTTAGTATATTATTTCAAAAGAATGAACTGAGACATGTGTCTCAAGAGTTACTTGGTCATTTACTGTGAAGCATGAAGACCACTTAATGTTTTTGTAATTTCAAACTTCACATTGTTTTTCTCAGATTAGATTTAATAGGAAAACTTCCTAGCTCATCGCTAGCTATTTTATCTATGCATGTGAAATTCAGTATTCAAGTTCAATTAATGTTTTAATTTTAAATTCAAGTTTTACACTTTAGTTCATCTTTAATCTCAGAATAAATTATGTATGATAGCTACATTTGTCATTTCAATTAAAAGTTACTTGAAAGAAAAAGGCATAACAGAGATGAAAAGAACAAAATAATGAAAGAAAAAATGTTACCTGGAGAAAGAAGGAAAGCAAGTTTCTTCCAAGTGTTCTGAATTCATAGTCATTACTTTGTTAGAGCAACTGCCTCCTCAGGTAGGAAAAAAAGATTAGGTTCATTTCCTTGTGTTTTTGTTTCTGTGTTTTAGCTTGTTTGGAGAAATTGTGACTAAAGTCTACTTTATATAAATTAGTGTATTAGATTGCATGCTTTTCATTAACATATATGGCTCTTTATAAAAATAAAATTTGAGGGTATTCTTTTTAATGTTTTGAACCATACTTCCTATTTTTCAGCCACTAAATGTGACCCCTGCTTATAACTGATCTTACCTAGCTTGTGATTACTATATTATAATCCTTCCCACTTCTTGACTATTTTATTTTGAATTTTACATTCTTTAAGAATCTGTTCCAAGTGGAGAGAATCAGAGTGTGACAGGTGGGGATGAAGAATCAGTGGATGAGTACCAAGAATTAAATGCCAGAGAAGAGCAGGATATTGAGATAATGATGGAGGGCTGTGAATATGCAATCTCTAATGCAGAAGCCTTTGCAGAAAAGTTGTCCCGGGAGTTGCAGGTGCTAGATGGGGTAAGACTTCCTTGTCATGTGTGAATATGTGATGTGTAGCAAATTCTCAAGGCTGGTAATGTTCATATTTTGCTGCGTCGGCACTTTGGTCTTCTAGTGTGATAGTTACCCTCTTATGTATAAGCACATTAACAGCTGCCATCCATCCTTCACCCTTCTTGTTCAAGAGATAAAGCCATTCCCATTAGGCTAGTGAAAGCAGTTGGCTGCTTTCTAGCATTTAAAATACCATTGCTATAAAATGACAGAAGAGAAAAGGTAGCCAAGCAGAGACCACCATCTTTGGGGTTGGTTTCCCTTAGTCATTAAGACCTATCTGAAAATAGTGTAGAATACAAAGAATACAATTTAAGTACAAAATTGAATGAGAGAAATGAGGTTGACATCAGTAAATGATGTACCAAAAGGGAACAGAGTAAGTGTAGTAAAAGCAGCCAGTTAGAAACAATCTTGGATGTGGCTACTAAAATAATGTAGAGCCTTTTAATTTATATTAATAGTTTCTGAGTCTAAGCTAAATGTACAAGGGCACTTACGTGAGAATAGTTTAAAATAAACCAGTTGGAATTTTTTGTTCTGTTTTTAGGAAAAGATGGACTTCTATAACTCCCAAGGAAAGACCTCACGCGTTCATACATGAAAGGTTCCAAAGTTCTGGAGTCTTACCAGACCCAGACAGAGTGTATGAGTGATGCAAGCACATAGGCTTGTAGGCTTGTATCACTCATTGCAAACATAGCTCAGAAGAGATTTCAAGATGTTAAGGTGAAAAATGTCCTGGGAAGATCCAAACCAAGTTCTGTTACTAAAGAGATATCAGCATTCCAACAGAGAACAGTATAGAAAACATCATCTGTGAAATCACAGCATCAAACTACAATGATATTCTTAACTCCTTGTCCAGATTTTTCATCATACCTATGTTACTCTCCTTAACCTGGCTTGGCAATTTATATTCTCTTTTCTAATTAATATTGCATATATATTCTAAGTCATCACATTACTTTGCAGCTCAATATGAGATTTGGCAGCTTCCTTATTTCAGAGAATTTAAATCAATACATAGAACATTTAGAAAACAGTAATCAGAGGATGGCAGTTGATAACTCCTTTTCATGGGGAAAAAAAATCGTAGATGAAAATGAAGAATAAGGATGATAGAAGAAGCTACCTTTTGCATGTGGTCTTCCTAAGCCTATTAGTTCCAGTCACACTTCAGTTATAAATTATTTCTACATATTATCCTTCATCGACTGGTATTGTATTGCTATTCTCTCAGCTAAAAACTATATAAAAGATTATGCTTTTATTTACAATTTCCTATAAATGTTAAGTAACAGACTATCAGGCAGAAGAAGTGTTAGAGATGACGTGGTCTCATGCCCCTAAATATACAGAAGTGAGACCATGTCCTTTTGATGATATAGCTACTTACACAGTCTGTGGACAAACAGTCCCTAACTTTTATGTAGAAGGAGTATGCCTCCATGAAACACTGTGCAAAATGTGTAACACAACATGATAAACTAAAGTAGATGTAGGTATGTATCCATTTTTACTACTCCATTTTAAAACAGATTTTGCCAACGTATCTTTATGCTTCTTTTATACATAGAAACAATGTGAAATTTTATTTTTGTCTTTGACTATATAGGCCAACATTCAGTCAATCATGGCCTCTGAAAAACAAGTAAACACCTTGATGAAATTGCTGGATGAGGCTCTAAAGGAGGTAGATCAGATTGAATTGAAGCTCAGCAGTTATGAAGAAATGCTCCAAAGTGTAAAAGAACAAATGGATCAGATCTCTGAAAGCAACCACCTAATTCACCTTAGTAACACTAATAATGTGAAACTCTTGTCCGAGATAGAGTTCCTTGTGGTAAGTATTTTTATAAATTACTAATAAAAGCAAAAATAAAAATATTAGGGACAGTATATCAAATTTAACTGTAACATTTTCTAACAGTATATAAAATTTATTTCTAACATTTTCTAATTTCCTTATAAGAACAAATAATTCCAAAGCTCTAGTGATACAATTGAGCAACCTCTAGCCTATATATTTCCAAAAGTTCTATGTGTGAGTGGTTTGTATTCCAGAACCACATGGACTTGGCCAAAGGTCATATAAAGGCCCTTCAGGAAGGAGATCTTGCCTCTTCCCGAGGCATTGAAGCCTGCACCAATGCTGCTGATGCCCTTCTGCAATGCATGAATGTCGCTCTCCGGCCAGGTATGTTCTTTGGAATTGATAATACCTAACCAAGATTTAAGAGTAGGACTGTAACTTGATGTAAAAATCTTTTAAAAGAAACAACATGAACCAAGTGGATTAGGATTACATTATTAGCTATGCAAACAAGTCTCACTTATTTCCCAACATATACTTATTTCCCAACACATATCTATAAGAATTTTTTCAGTTCCTTTTGATTGACCACCAATGATTCTAGCTAACTTCAAGATGATGTTTTGTTTGTTTAAAGACAAGGTTCTATTACATACCACAGGTTTGCCTGGTATATAAACTTGGTATGTAGCCCAGGCAACCCCAGACTTTCAATTCTCTCACCTCAGCTTTATGATTGCTGAGTTTGCAGGTATGTATCAACACAGGTAGCTCTCACCATGACCTTTAGTAAAATCTAGCACAAAGTCAATTCTTTGGTTAGGCCAAAAAGTATGTATGTATAGGCTGAGATTCTAAATCTTAGTGTACATTGTTAAAAACAAATGACCAAACCCCATCCCCAGACTCAGTGAGTCTGGGCTAGGATCCTAGAATCCACATTTCCTACAATTGCTATATTATGCTGAAGTAAGGCCACTATTGTAGTCTGGTTTTCCTCCTGCTTACATTTTATAAAGCAGATGAATAAACTCATGGTTAGAATGTTAGAATGTATTCTTTAGGAATGCAGGTATAGCTCAGTATTTTAGTGTGCTTACCTAGCATGAACAAAACACTGAGTTTAGGAAGGGAAATGGAGCAGGGAAGAAAATGTTAAATACTGAAGGCAGGGAAGAAAATGTTAAACATTGAAGGCATCTTCTTCTCCCTTATTAAATCTGTCAAGGAATGTTATTCTGCTTTCAGGGCATGACAAGCTGCTGGCAGTCAAGCAGCAGCAGCAGCGTTTCAGTGATTTGCGAGAGCATTTTGCTCGGAGACTGGCCAGTCACCTCAACAATGTTTTTGTTCAGCAGGTAATTTTAATTTATTATTAAAACTGGCATGTTTCTGTAACTTATTTGTATATTACGTTAACCTTAAATTCCCATAAAAATGTAATGTGTTCAACTAGGATTGCAATATATTCTTTCAAACATTTATTTGGTTTTAGGATTTTTAAATACATGCATATTTAACCATTGAGGTCCTATGGTCTTCAGCTGTCAAGAGTCTAGTTCCTTTGAGCTGAAACCATCTGATTCTAGAAATAAAATAGCTATAAATATAATTATTGATTGCATATACCATTTAGACATTCATATAAAAGTCTAAACTTGGTATATGTTGACTGTTGGTCTTGTTTTATTTTTCAGTATTTTGATGTGAGAAACAGGACTGGACTGAATATTTTAAATATTTCATAGTCTCTTATGTGCCTATTTAATATACTTTCAGGATTATGACTAGCAGCACATTGATAATCTTCACATGTACAATTTGCCATTATATTTGGATGGAAAGAGATGTTATAATTAAGAATATGATAATGATATATTAGTAACTTTACGAGTACCTTAGAAGCTAGATGAAGGTGGCTAATACCTGTAATCCTGGCCACTCAGGCTGAGATCTGAGATCATGTTTCAAAGTCAGCCTGGGCAGGAAGGTCCATGAGACATCACTAAAAAGTTGGAAGTAGAGCTGTGGCTCAAGTAGTAGAGCACCATCCATGAACAAAAAAGCTAAGGAACAAAAAAGCTAAGCCCAGGCCCTGAGTTCAAGCCCCTGTGCCAGCATTCACACACACACACACAAGTACCTTAGAGTGATTTTAATAAAAGGCCATCTTAATGGCATTTTAATACCTACTGTAAACAATTATGTTTCTGATGTTTGTGTCTCTTTAATTCCTTTTATTATATTTGTCTATTGAGTGGGAAACAAAAGAAAAATCTTTATTTATCAATAATGTTGTCTGAAAACATTGGATTCTTGCCTGGTTTTCACTTTGCAATATTCTAAAACAATTGTCTTTATATATTTTATTTCCAATTAGTTTACTCAGGCCCTCCTTCAACTCTATAACAGGTCCTACTTTCTTTCGGTTCCTGTGAGTACATCAGATTTGGCATAAGCTTCTCTGATTTTTTTCCCCCTCTGTAAAGTTTGCTCAACTTAGCAGCAGAATCTTTACAGCTTACAAATTAACTTTCTGATTTAAGCTTCACATTAACTATAGGTGTAACAGTCTTTAAATGTCCTGTTTGGCCAAAAGAGGCATTTTAATCTCATTCTGCTTGCCTTTCTCTTTTTTATTCTTTCCTTTACTCAATTTCTTCTTCATTCATGTAGTGATTATTTATCAGGCAGTCAAAATGCAAACCAGACATTGACTGAGGATAGTGAGAGTCTGATCCTGCCCTCCTGTAGCTCACAAAGTAGGGTAGGAAGACATGTTCTCAGAAAAGGTAGAAGTGAGAAGAGCTGTGAGAGCAGAAGGGAGCACCACCTAACTGAGCATGGGAAGGGGATCACAGCAGGCCACCTCCGACCAGAAGCATGACGGAGGGTGAACTAAATCAGCAGTGATACTCACTAGACACTATGTTGAAAATAAGCTATACAATGTGTGAGAGGGCAGTGGCTGGAGAGAAAAACCTGGGAGAAAATGAGGGAAAAGGTGATACTGCTCAAAAAGAAATGTACTGTAGGGCTGAGAATGTGGCTCGGTGGTAGAGTGCTTGCCTAGCATGCATGAGACCCTGGGTTTGATTCCTCAGTACCACATACACAGAAAAAGCAGAAGTGGCACTTTGGTTCAAGTGGTAGAGCAAAAGAAGCTCAGGAACAGTGCCCAGACCCTGATTTCAAGCCCCAGGACTGGCAAAAACAAAACAAAATGAAAAAACCCTCTCTGTACATCATCCTTACACTAAAAATAGATTTTAAAAAAAAAAAAAGGAAAGCACATTTTAAAGTCAGTCACAGGGCCAGGCACCAGTGGCTCATGCCTATAGTACTAGCTTTGGATCACAGTTCAAAACCAGCTTATACAGGAAAGTATGAGATTCTTATCTCCAGTTAACCACCAGAAAACTGGAAGTGGTGCTGTGGCTCAAGTGGTAGAGCGCTCACCTTGAACTGAAGAGCTCAGGGACAGTGCCCAGGCCCAGAGTTCATGCCCCATGACTGACAGTTCAGAGAGAACTAACTCACATTTTTCTTACATGTTTCCTTAGTAACTTCTGTTTCTACACGATCCTTTAGTTTTTAACTGCTGTTAACATTAGGAGATGGTGTCAGAAATGCTAGTTAATAAGCAGCAGTCCTTTTTGTATCCTTAACTCTTCCTTAACATGCAATTGCTGTTTTGCTTCTGTGTCTTCTCAACTAATTAAGTGAATGCTTCCAATTTCTAAGTTTAATACGTACTGTTCCACGTGAGTGGTGCATGTTTAAAACCCGAATGTTCCAACTTGTGATATGCTGCAGAAGTCTGAAGAGGATTTCCAAGTGTGTGTGTGAGAGAGAGAGAGAGAGAGAAAGACAGAGAGAGAGAGAGAGAGAGATTGATTTTGTGTATCAAATCACCTAAGAAAAGAACATGGAGATTTCTGTTCCTTGTTGAGAGACTGGCCAGGAAGATTTGATTAATATGTCATGCTCTTATATCTCTTTCTCAGTCACTAAATTTTCATTATATGAAAACTGTCATCTGCTTTCACGATCTCCTTTTTTCAACTTTTTATTGGTATATATTAATTATATGAAGTTAGGGGTTTCATTATGATATTTGTATACATACAGGTACTGAACTTTGATCTTATCCTCTTTATGTTTAATTCTGTATGATAGGTACTTCTTAACTTCCTTCCTTCATTTTGTCGGTCATGGGGCTTGAACTCAGGGTCTGGGTGCTGTCCCTGAGCTCTTTTGCTCAAGGCTAGTACTCTACCACTTTAAGCCACAGCTCCACTTTATTTTCTTTTTAAATTGGAACAATTTTCCCACAAGCTGACTTAAAAATTATAATAAAGGACTCAGTAATAAGGGCAGTTTTAGTGGTTGGAATGTCTTTTTTTTTTTTTTTGCCAGTTGTGGGGCCTGAATTCTGGGCCTGGGCACTATCCCTCAATTCTTCAGTTCAAGGCTAGCGCTCTACCATTTGAGCCACAGCACCACTTCTGGCTTTTTCTGCTTATGTGGTGCTGAGGAGTCGAACCCAGGGCCTCATGCATACAAGGCAAGCACTCTTAACACTGAGCTATCTTCCCAGCTGGAATGTCTTAATATTTTATACTTCTACCTTACTTAAAGGTACTTGGCCATGTCACTAGCAAACTCATTCTTCTAGGTTAGGATTTTTTCTTTCTGAAAATTCTATTTAAAAGACTCTCTTCTTAAAATAAAAAGGCATAACCAGTAAGTTTTTATTTTGTATATGCATCACTAACTTCACTAGTTGTGTTTCAGATGACAGAAATCTCTTAAACAAATTTAAGCCTTTCAAGTTCAGAGTAGTTACTAAACTATTGCATATCAACTAGTATTTACACATTTATAATCACTTTATATAACTTTGCCAGGAAATTAATTAACTAAACTCCAAAATTAACAGGTTTGTTCCTTTAATATAGTTGCCAACAAATAACCTTTTGACTGTCTAGGCAAATCAGATTGGATAAAAATCACTTTAAATTAATCTCACCATCTGCTCTTCTAAGCTTTCACCTCTTCGTTTGTTGAATACCGGCTTCAAGTTCCATGACAAATGTTGACTAAGTAGCACAGGAGAACTTGATAGTTCAAAGAGTCAGGAAGATTATCAAGTGATAGATAGATAGATATATCTATTAGCCCTTGCAGTTTTTGAGTCTAGTTTAAAGGCTTTAAGGGCTTTTGTTTGACTTGTTTATAAAAGACAACAGAAATGAGACTATTGACCAAGGATTCAATTCTAGCTTTCTTCCTACATGACCTGAGCAAATCACATAATCCCTAGATATTTAGTTTCTTTTTTTTTCAGAAACAGATTATATAATCTGTATTTTTCAAAGCAAGTATCAAGATACATGGTTGGACTAAGGCTGGTTTTTAACTTAATTTACATAAAAGTCTTGTCCAGCTTTAAAAACAGACCTGTGTCCCTTATCTAGCAAATTACCTTACTGTGTCATTTATCTAGCAAATTACCTTAATGAATGTTACTAGGGATTACCCTGTAAGCCCCAGGATATAGTCATTTATAGTCCTTCCAAGCTCTAAAATTCTTTCTTTTACCTTTTTATCTGTTATTGAATGACTTCCCTATCTAGAGTCTTTAATGCAGTTGGTATAGTTTACTTGCTTAATAAATTATATAATACTATGGTGTTATTCTCAACTCCTTAAAAGGTGGAATGAGTAGATTTAATACAGTGCCATTCCTGCATGACTATGATTATTTTTATAGCAGTGGTGTTCACTTGGTACAGGATATCATAAGTAGAAAGGTAAGTACTGCTTTATTTTTCTGGGTTCTATTAGTTTAGCTTGGCCACATCTGACAGTTGTTTAGAATTTTCTAATGTAATAATGTTTCTTTGCACTATTAATCATTTATTTACTTGTTTTACTCTAGGGTCATGATCAGAGTTCAACTCTTGCTCAGCACTCTGTTGAACTCACTTTACCCAATCATCATCCATTTCATAGAGACTTGCTCCGGTATGCCAAGTTGATGGAGTGGCTAAAGAGTACAGATTATGGAAAATATGAGGGACTAACAAAGGTACGGATTTAATGTCACTTATTCCCTGAATAGAGCATACCCATTTAGAATTAAAAGGTTGTTGCCAGGCATTAGTGGCTCATGCCTATTATCCTGGATACTCAAGAAACAGAAATCTGAGGATTACAATTCAAAGCCAGCCAAGGCAAGAATACTAGTAAGCCTCTTATCTCCATTTAATCACCAAAAAGCTGGAAGTGGAGTTGTGCTCAAATAGTTCAGTGTTAGTCTTGAGCACAGTGCCTGAAGTGGAGCTGTCTCTCAAGTGGTACAGTGCTAGCCTTGAGCACAAAGCTCAGGGACAGTACCCAGGCCCTGAGTTCAACAGACACACAGCTTGAAATAGTGATGTACATTTTTAGCCAATCAGAAAATAATAGGATTTTAAGGGCCCATTAATCAGGGATAATGTTTATTGTATTTACATGGGTATTAATTGTAGGAGGTATGTGTCTTCTAGGAATTTGTAGTCTTTCCTCTTTTGTTGTTGTTGTTGTTTGTCTTTTTAAAAAAAAGACAAGCCGGTCTGGGAAAGTGGCTCAGTGGTAGAGCGCTTGCCTTGCATGCCTGAGGCCCTGGGTTCGATTCCTCAGCACCACATAAGCAAAAAGAAAAAAGCTGGAAG
>NW_012267224.1:27617246-27664799 GCF_000151885.1 Dipodomys ordii
AAGTGGCGCTGTGGCTCAAGTGGTAGAGCGCTAGCCTTGAGCTGAAGAGCTGAGGGACAGCACCCAGGCCCAGAGTTCAGGCCCCACGACTGGACCCAAAAAAAAAAAAAGACAAGCCGGGTGCTGGTGGCTCATACCTGTAGTCCTAGCTGCTCAGGAGGCTGAGATCTCAGAATCAAGGTTCAGAGCCAGCCTGGGCATTCTTATCTCCAATAAACCACTCAGAAAACTGGAAGTGGCACTGTGGCTCAAGTGGTAGAGTGCTAGCATTGAGCTGAAGAGCTGAGGGACAGCGCCCAGGCCCAGAGTTCAAGCCCCATGACCAATAAAAAAAAAGAAAGAAAGGAAAGGACAAAGTGGTCTTTTTTTTAGTCCTGGGGCTTGAACTCAGGACCTAGGCACTGTTGCTGAGCCTCTCTGTGCTCAAGGCTAGCGCTTTACCACTTGAGCCACAGTGCCACTTTCGGCCTTTTTTGTTTATATGGTACTGAGGAACTGAACCCAGGGCTTCATGCATGCTAGGCAAGCACTCTACCACTAAGCCACATTCCCAGCCCAACAAAGTGTTCTTAAGCAAGCATTGCACTTTTATGCCAGGTATCTGGAGCTTAACAAGTTAGCAAATTCCACCTTTGAAGAGTTTTAGAGAAGGTGGCACTTGAGCATAGATTTACATGTAAATGAGGGGTGATCAATGAGAGTTCTGAAAAAGAGCTCTCTTAGTGCTGTTGCAAGTTTTTTTGTAGCTCACTGGGCTGAGTGTGCTTAAGGGGGCCAACGTAGGGGGACACTGTGAAGGGAGTTGAGCGAAGCCTGAGAGGGGCCAGGTAGAACCCTGGGAATCCTGGAAGGTTTGGCTTTCCCGGCATGACAATGAGAGTGGGGTGGAAAATGGGCCTTGATCAGTAGAATGACATGGTCTGACTTAGCTTTGATCATCGCCATTGCAGCAGGAAACCATAGGCACAGTACTTTTCTGACATTTATACAGTAATCTGTAGTTTGGAAGTTGAACGAACATCAGTGTCCTTTTAAAAAAAGAAATAGAGCTAAAAATTGCCACCTATCTAGCTCAAATATACAAATTACAAATAATGATCTTGTTAATCCTGGCTGAAAGAACAGCTTCATTAAAATTCTGAGAAACATTTAAAATGTTTGCTTTTTAGGATTTTGTGGCCAAAAATTGCCTCCTATCTAATTCAAATACCCAAATGGGTAATTATTCTCTCAATAGGCCTGGCTGAAAAAACAACATTAAAATTCGGAAAAACATTTTGATGTTTATCTTTACAATTTTGTGGACTTAAGAGTTTAAAAATAAAAATTTCAAGCTGTTCTAGTAGTCAAATTTAATCAGAATTATATGGACAATGATAACTCTAAAAGATATTTTGGAGTTGGAGAGAATGATAGGTTTTCTTTTGTGTAGTGAGGCTGTTGAAATTGTTGATTAAAAGCTTTGCCAGGCACCCCGTGGCTCATGCCTGTAATCCTAGCTACTCAGGAGGCTGAGATCTGAGGATCGAGGTTCAAAGCCAGCCCAGGCAGAAAAGTCCGTGAGACTCTTATCTCCAATAAACCATTCAAAAACTGGAAGTGGCACTGTGGCTCAAGTGGTAGAGCACTGGCCTTATGCTGAAGAGCTGAAGGACAGTGCCCAGTCCCAGAGTTCAAGCCCCACAACCGACCAAAAAAAAAAAAAAAAGCAATACTTAGTGTTGCATATTCTGTTTATGAGAAGGACTTAGAAGAAGTATGTTACTAAGAAAGAGGCAGATTGTATATCTATGAATGCCCTGGGATCAATACATTAAGTAGTGAGACTTTCTTTTATATATCAGTCTTATTTTTTATTTTCTCTTGAGTGCAGCTTTGCCCATTTAGAGTAAAATATGACTCCTTTACTTCTAAACTGATATAAAAAAGGGGACATAAATCCTGGTAAAAATGAAAAGTACTTTAAAACTGTAATTTAGACATGCTTTTCAAAAAGAATTTAATCTCCTGAGGTGCTTATATGTATCTTATGTCGCTAGATGAAATTATTTTTTCTTTCTTAGAATTAGCTTAGTGTTATTCAACCCTAGTGTTGTGTTATAATTGTTTTGTTTTCATTCAACAGAATTCTGACTTGGAGATATTTTAAGGAAAAACATTTACAATTCTGGAATTCTTTGCCTTTTGAAGTTTTAGGAAGGGTTTAACATTTTGAATAATTCAACATAACATATCTCCCTAAGAGTTTTGTGACAAGTACTTTGTCCCCTAGTGAATATTCAAATAAGTAATCAATAAGCTTTTTGCCTAATTATGTTCTCAGTGAGTACTATTACTCTGTCTTTATACATAATGCAGTATTCATGAGTGTAACTTAAAGTAAAAAGGCAAGACTCCAGCCAAACTAGTAATGATTTTTGCAATTATTCTCTGCTCAGAGAGTATTTTTGAGTGACAGTATTAATGAGCTTTTTTAATGAAATTAACTTATTTCCCAAGAACATTACTTGTGGTTTGAGCTTTTGCTAGATTATGTATTTGTTTTTTCATAATCTCATTTGGTTGCTTAAGTATTGTCAAAAACAAGTTTATTTAAAAAGGAAGAAGGAAAAAAGAAATGAAAGACAGTAACAAACCAATGATTCTTTACTAAGAAATATTGCCTTAATTCTAATAGCTGTTTGCACTCAATTGGATATATACAGTAACCATTACTTGAAGCTATATTTATCAGTTTAAGATGGCAAAGTTTAGATTTCATAATAGAAGAAATAGCAAGGGGCAATTTTTTATTTTTTTGCTGTAGACATTAAAACTCAAACTCAGTAAGTACATTTAACTTGGAACTTGGAAAAAGACATGGTCTCCTGTGGGATTTTTGTACATGGTGATAAGCAGATGTGATTTTTTTTAAAATGAGTTTGTATGCTTAATAAAACATGTTTTCATTGAAGTTCAACTAGTCGAATCTGTTTTAGGAAAGCAAGTATGAAGACTCTGAGGTTTATTAAATTCTGACTGAAAATAACCTATTTGGGTTAACATTCCTGTCTTAACAAAGGTTTACTGCAACTAAATATTCTCCATTTCCATTATTACTGCTAAGCAACACGTAGTATGAGGGAATATAATAAAGATCCCCATACTCTTTGGCTCTGTAATTTCACCCTTGAGCAGTCATCCCCATGAAAACAATTTGTTAGAGATTAAGAATGTATTTAGCTTATCTGTAACTGCAAACCAATGAACCACTTCAGTACTCTGTGTTGAGGAATTGGCTTACTAAATAGTGGCATTCAGCAATAGATAGAGAAACATGATTATTTTGGTGATACATGAAAGTAAATGCGTAAGTGTGATTATATTTGACTTGATATTTTTGTGAATTCTTAACATTACCATGCATATTTAATTTTTGGGTGTATCTGTGGTACTAGGATTTGAACTCCGTGTCTCACACTTGCTAGACAGGTAGCCATATCTCCAGTCATTTTTTTTCACTGGTTATTTTGAGATAGGGTCTTGCGTTTAACCTGCACCTTTATCTAGGCATGTTTCATGTTGTGGCTGGGATGATGGACTAGTGCCACCAGACAGCTTCTTCTATTGAGATGGAGGCTTATGGGATTTTTCTGCCTAAGGCTAGCCTTGAACTGTGATCTTCCCACTTGCACCCTCCCAAAGTAACTGAAAAGACAAGACGTACTCCATGATGCCTAACTATTGGTTGAGATGGAGAGAGAGTGTGTGTGTGTGTGAGAGAGAGAGAGAGAGAGAGTATGCACATATGTGTGTACGTGCTGGCTTTGAACTATGATCTTCCTGATTATAGCCTCTTAAGTAGCTAGGATTACAGATATGAGCCACCAGCACAAAGCTCTGTTCAGTTTTTTGGTGGTGGTGGTGGTGGTGGTTTGGGGGCTTGCACTGTCCCAGGACTTTTTAGTGCTCTACTACTTTGAGAGCAACAAACACCACTTCTGGTTTTCATGGTTAATTGGAGATACGAGTCTCAAGGACTTTCCTGCCTGGGCTGGCTTTGAACATTAGTCCTCAGATCTCAGCCTCCCGGGTAGCTAGGATTACAGACTTGAGCCATTGCTGTCCATTGTTTTTTTTTTAAGATAGAAAATTCCCTACTTTTTATATTGTATGAAATGAAAAATTTGGACCACAAAATAGAAAATTTACACCAAGTGCAAAAAATGTGGAGGGATATTTTATAAATGGAAGTTATTGTATATGTTTTATTAATAAGTATATATTATGCTCATTTTAAGAATTACATGGATTATTTATCCCGACTATATGAAAGAGAAATCAAAGATTTCTTTGAAGTTGCGAAGATCAAGATGACTGGCACAACTAAAGAAAGCAAGAAGTTTGGTAAGCTTAGGCATTTTGATTCACTGTTTTCCTATTAAGAGTAGATTTATTTATTACAAATAATTCTCACAACAAGGTAGAAGACACAATAGGACTAATGAAAGAGGAAATCTAAAAAGTCTGGTTTATCAATATTTCAAAGAAAGAAAGTATATCTGTAAATATATTACTAATTGAAATTCTGCAGCGATTATATATTGCTTCTATAATTAAATATATGAATGTATAGGGAAGACAATTAGTAAGAAAATGAAGTGCTTTCTTGTAGACAAAGTGTTAGATAAGTGACCCATGTTGAGAACTCAGTTTCCAATTCCCTAAAACACCTTTTTTAACAGTTGGGAGCAAGTCATTGTTCTCTATAGAGAGATGAAAGTGATTCCTGGCTTCTTCTCACTGGCTATTTTGAATTTTAAAATATAAAGTTATTTTTCTCCCCTGTCAATAAGCTATTTAAAAATACTACCAAAATTTCTCCTTCACTGGTACCTTATTTTTATATAGCAATGTGGTTTTCATGCTGCTTCTAAATATTTTTATTGGATAAAAACATTCTTTGAAAGAATAGCCAGTAAAAATTAAGGCAGGTGATGTGCCGAGGCTATGTTCTGCTCTTGCATGTCCCATCTCTGGAGTTCCCTGGGTGGCGTCCAAACCTGGCCTTAAAGGGCTGCATTGTGTATTCCTCAGTGTGTCTATGTAACGCCCCTTTAGAATAATGAGTTGAGCATTTGCTTGTTGAAAGAGCCTATGTCCTAAGCAACTGCAGTAATCAGAAAAGAGGATTGAAAATTGCTAGAACATATTTCCATTCTTTTCTTTACTAGGTAATTATTCTGCAATTCAGTGTTTTTTAAAACTCCAATACCAATGTATTAATTAAACTAGTCCAGACATTTGAAATGGCTTTGAATTTGTCTGTAAGTATGCTATACTTTGGTAATCTTGGGACAGAAGGCTTTTGGAAACAAATGCTAACTCATCCTAAAGGTTAATTGTTCTTAAACAGCATTGTGGTTATATCCTTGTTAGTGTTTCACTGTGGATATGTTATGCCTTTTTTGAACAAAGAGCATATTATTAATTCAGTTACATGTTTAATGTTTTCATTAAGTATATTTGTCACCACTTGTTAGTGAACCATGTTATATTGAGATCTCTCTTCTTTTCAGTTTATGAAAACAAGTCAGATCACATTGTTAAATAAAATAATTAAAATACAACTTAAATGAAGTATAATCATATCTTAGTGTTATCATTGCATTAAAACCTAAGGTTTTTCTATTCTTGCCCTTGAGATGTTCTTAAATTACCTTGCTTAAAAATATTTTTAATTTAAGATAGAAATGTGGCTCAAGTAGCAGCTTTATAAGGCCCTGTACTCAAAACCCAGGACCATATAGATATTAAATTTGCATAAAACACATTTAGAAAGGACTTTTATAATTTTTAAATGTTACAACAAAATTCCTATATTCTATGTGTCTATTAAATAACAAAGAAGAGGAAAGTAATTTATAACAACTGAGGCATAGAAACTTATTTTGCCACCAAATACAGGAGAAACTAGAACTTCAGAGGATAAAATGTAGTTTGGTCCATCTTCAAATATCCGACTTGTTAGTTGCATTGGCAGTATAAATTTCAAGTTAAATATAGATGACTTAAGAAGTTCTGAATCTAGTAGAATATAAATTTTTCTCAGTGTATTTTTCAATGACTCAAATTTTGTATAAATGAATTTTTAATAGAAATTATAATTAAAATAGAAATGTGAAAATTTAGAAAGAGAACATTTCAGTGAGCCACAATTAACTAATTATAAATGAAATTCAACTTTCTTTAAATATTCTGGATCACATGCATACAAGAAACAGTCTGAGAAGAATTGAATGTTCGTGTGAGATTTGATTTATCTAACAGAAAGCATCTACTACAGTCATGTAGATAAATAACTTCTTTGAACAATACTTAGTTCATTCAGCTCTTTTAAAGTCAGCTTACTCAAAATAAAGTTAAAGATGCCAGGGGAAGTATCATGCTTTGTGGCAAGGTCTTTATAGAGATCATTTTCCATTTTGATTAATAGTTTTTTAATAATAGCCTTTTTTGGGGGGGAGGGGAGCCAGTCGTGGGGCCTGAACTCTGGGCCTGGGCGCTGTCCCTCAGCTCTTCAGCTCAAGGCTAGCGCTCTACCACTTGAGCCACAGTGCCACTTCCGGCTTTTTTCTTTCTTTTTTCTTATGTGGTGCTGAGGAATCGAACCCAGGGCCTCAGGCATGCAAGGCAAGTGCTCTACCACTGAGCCACCCTCCCAGCCCCTAATAATTGCCGTTATTCAAAGGCATAAAATATTTCACTCAGGGATTGTTTTGGTGTATTATTTCTTTATGTTCTACTTAGAGAGTTGGCAAACAAAGGAACTTAGAAATTATGTTTCTTTTATTTTTAAATAGTCGTACAAAGGAGTTGCCATGGATCATCCATTTTCTTCTTTTCTTGACTCAATAGTGTGACAAATGAGTAGCTTCTACTTTTGCCTGAAGTATGGCAGGGATATATGTCAATGAAGGGGAGAGAAGAAGTTTTAAGATTGGAGATTTTACTCCCATATACATTACATAAGAATTACCCTTCTGTTTAATATTTTAAAACCTTCAAATTGGCAGGTAATAATCATTTAATCATTGTTTCTCCACTAAACTAAGAAATTATGTTGATTCTGAAAGTGGTTGAATACAAAGCTAAATTCAGAGCTGGTTGAAAGAGTAATTTAGTAAACAACGATTTATCACCTATTATATAATGATAGTGGAAATGCAGCACTGAACAGAGACCTTTCCCCTACTGTGGATTCTTTAATGGTACTTCGAATTATCATACATATCTATTGTCACTTACTGATGAAGAAACCATGCTGTTTTTATGAGTTCCAAATTTTAACCAACAGCCACTCATAGTAACTACATTCATGGTTGGCTATAAAATATAGGAAATTGTGTTCTATAGTAGGCTCCACTCTGAAACTGGTGAACAAAGCAAAATGACATATAAAAGCCATAGTCAGCTAATATACTCTAATCCCTGTTGACCACTTGAACATCCAGGCTTCTTGTTTCCTATTCCCTTGAGCCTCAGGTAGCCACGGGTAGGAAAATAAAGTGACAATAGTGTGACGATTTGGGAGCTTATACTTGGACTTTTGCCTTGAAGTGTTGAAAAGATAGTGTCAGTTGACACTGTCTGTTTTTAAGGTATATTTCAGTTATATTGCTTTAGTTTCATTCTATGATGTCTTTGCCTTTTGCATTAACTTCTACTTTTGAGTTTTGAATGTTTTACAAGATAAGCTCTAAAATTGATCCATAAGTATTTAGAGTAAAGTTTTAGAATAAACTAGGTAGCCAATGACCCTAAGAGAGTTCTGATTCCCCTGTTATCTGTTCTTCAACTTTACCTTCCATACAAACATCTTCTATTGTTAGCTCTGTGATATACACCTTTCTAGGTATTCACAAGCAAGTTACTAAATAATCCAACTTGGTATTTGTTTTGCACTTAAAAATCGTCTTAAAACCCTACTTAGATAATTTTTATTATATATAGTATAAAATTATTAAGCACAGTAGAAATTCCTTTCCGTTTTAAGAGAATATAGAATTGTTTATGCCTAAATCTACCAACTTTTTTAAAATAAGTTTCCACTTTATTAAATTATTGAGCTATATTTTCTCAAGAAACAGAAGCTTGCAAAATCATTCTATTTAATTTAAGTATGCCAGCTTCCTAAAAAAAGAAATTACTTAAAAGTATGTGTTTAGGGGGTTACAGATACATTTTTCCCTGAATATTTGAGTTAAAAAAAGTTCATTAAACGACAAGCAAAATTTTTTCTCATAATCTTTCAAAACAGTAGCTGACCAACTAAATATGTGTTTGCGCCTCTTGTTACTTGATGCTCATGGTTCTTTGCATGTGTCTTTTAAACTAGAGCTTTAACTTCCTCTTGTGCATGGTTTGTGCGAATTGCAGTTTATTAACTTGTCTTTGTCTTTGATGCTTGCAACCTAATCCATCACAGCTACACTGCCTCGAAAAGAAAGTGCTGTCAAACAGGAAACAGAGAGTGAGTATGCTTAGTGTACCAGTAGGTATTCTCAATGCATGTTTGTTTAGTGTGTAGCAATTAGTTATTTGCCTTGAAAACATTAATTCCAGGAATATCAATTGCTCTGAATTGCCAGGTGTTGGAGAGAGAAAGCCAACATGATGGTAGTGGTCTGGCTACATTGAAGAAATAAGTAATGTAGCTAAAATGAAACATTGAGTAGAACTTTGTGTCTAAAATTTATGAAAAGCCTTAACCATTATGTTTCTCTTTCCAGGCTATGTATATAAATATTCTTATAGGTATGGTTGTATTTTACATCAGGAAGCCCAAGTTTGTCTTGACTTGTCCCTTATAGCAAGTAGCACAGTTTGACTGAGAAATATTCAAGAATAATATTTTTAAATACTTTTATTGTTTATATTTAATTCTGAATCAAAATATTCTCTTCTAAAAAATTAAATCTTTTAATTCTTTGATATATGTGTGCTATGGTCCAGCCATGTGTTCTTACTTTGCCTTATGGCTATGATGGATACCTAAATTCTACCTAAAAGTAAATGGATCTTAGTGTAGCTAGTAAGAGATGTATTTACATTTTAGTTGTAATTTAAATGTAACAAGTTTTCAGGATTTTCTTTTCCTCTTAGTTTTTAAAGAACTGCAGTTAATCAGTTTACTTGCTAGAAAAGCAGAATTTCCAGTTTCAGGAGCATATTAAGTTGAATCATATGTGATTGACTATTTTTTTAGTATAGAATGATAAGTGTTAACTAGTTTATGAGACTCAACCTAATATATTGATCTAAGGTGGAAATTAATAATTTTGGAATTTGGCAGTTTTCTTCAGAAATATTAAATAGTCATGTTAGCGTGCTAGCTAAAATAGTACTCAGTTTTATCCATATTTCTGTCTTTTGAATGGGGGAAAAAACCCTCATCTACTTTAGTCTAGAGATAGCACCAGACAAGTTTGTTTTTAGAATGGGACTAGGATGAGTCATGGCAGAGCATAAACTATGTGATCTTTAAGGTCCTTTCAGTCCCATTCAAGAATCTGTATGGTCTTGATTCTTTTTGCAGTATACTCTGGAATAGTACTTGAATCTTAATGAAAGATTAGGACACAGTGCAACCTGTCCTATGTGATGGACTTGTCCATCAACTAACATTCTGAAGAACCAAGAAGATAGCCCTGATTGATACTTCATTCATTGATCTTACATTCAAAAAGATCACAACTTTCAAAGACTTATTATTTCTTAGGTCTCCATGGAAGTTCTGGGAAACTCACTGGATCTACATCTAGTCTAAATAAACTCAGTGTTCAGAGTTCAGGGAATCGCAGATCCCAGTCATCTTCCCTGTTGGATATGGGAAATATGTCAACCTCTGATCTTGATGTTGCTGACAGAACAAAATTTGATAAGGTAAAATAAAATAATGAGTAGTTCTTGAACATTAACATTAGTTTTCTTTTCAGTGGCCGTTGGTGCTTATTTTAAGAGTATTAAACTCTAAACTTTAGGCTGTTGTTTCCTCTTTAAAACATTAAAAATATGCCAGGCGCCGGTGGCTCATACCTGTAATCCTAGCTACTAAGGAGGCTGAGATCTGAGGATCACGGTGAGAAGTCAGCCCAGGCAGGAAAGTCGGTGAGACTCTTATCTCCAATTAACCACCAGAAAACCGGAAGTGGCACTGTGGCTCAAGTGGTAGAGCACTCTCCTTGAGCTGAAGAGTTCAGGGACAGCACCCAGGCCCAGAATTCAAGCCCCACGACAGACCAAAAAAAAAAAAGGCAAAAAACATTAATAATAGTCAAATGGCAACTAATGTGTGAATTATCAATTAATTAATTAAAGTTTTATTAGAGTTTATGTCTTACAAATTATAACGTGCTTGTATTACTTCTAAATTGTTTGAATAACTTCAAAATAAAGAAGAATAGCAGGACTGGGAAGGTGGCTTAGTGGTAGAGAGCTTGCTTAGCATACATTAACTCCAGGGTTCGATTCCTCAGTACCAAATAAACAGAAAAAGCTGAAATTGGCACTATGGCTCAAGTGGTAGAGTGCCAGCCTTGAGCAAATGAAGCTCAGGCATAGTGCCCAGACCCTAATTTCAAGTCCCAGGACTGGCAAAAAAAAAAAAGGGCTGGGAAGGTGTCTCAGTGGTAGAGTGCTTGCCTTGCATGCCTGAGGCCCTGGGTTCAGTTCCCCAGCACCACATAAGCAAAAAGAAAAAAAGCCAGAAGTGGCGCTGTGGCTCAAGTGGTAGAGCGCTAGCCTTGAGCTGAAGAGCTGAGGGACAGCACCCAGGCCCAGAGTTCAGGCCTCAGGACCAGACCCCCCCAAAAAAGAATAGTAGCCTAACTGTTGCTGCACAGCCTCAAATAAGTTGTGAGTTTTCATTACGGAATATTGTCTGGTCTTTGGTAGTATAACATTATCCTGCAAATCTTGAACCAGGCACTGGTGGCTTACGCCTGTAATCCTAGCTACTCACAGGAGGCTGAGATATGAGGATCATGGTTCAAAGACAGCTTGTGGAAGAAAGTCCATAAGACTCCTATCTCCAATTAACCTCCAAAAAGCCAAAAAATGGAACCTCGGCACAAGTAGTAGAGCACTACTCTTGAACAATAAAGCTCAGGGACAGACCTAAACCCTGACTTCAAGCCCCAGGACCAGCACACACACATACATACAATCTTGAGTTTTTCTTTGGGATTCTGTTGGGATTACAGACTCATAGATACAGATTATTGATATTACAGCTCTCTGGTTCCTACAACACTAATGTGGAGTACTATTTTAATCATTTGGTGCAGTTCTTTAATTATAGAATCATTTTGGTTTTCTTTAGATCTTTGAACAGGTACTGAGTGAACTGGAGCCCCTGTGTCTAGCAGAACAGGACTTCATAAGTAAATTTTTCAAACTGCAGCAACATCCAAGTATGCCTGGAACAATGGTATGACTGCCATTTCTTTTGCCTCCTAGTTATGCTCTGTAACCTAATTAATATATGCTTATAATTTCAATATGTAAACAGAAAAAGAAAGCATTTGTGATTAAAAATTTTTAATTTTTTTGGTCATACTGGAAGTAAGGTCTTAGATTTGAGTCTGAATCTGTTTTATGACTTTGTGAGTAACTACTTAGAGACTTTAAAGCTATTATTTGATCTTTAGCTTTCTTCTTGGATAAAACAATAATGCTTTAATAATAAAGCATGCCGTTCAGGTGACAATAATGTAAGAGAATGAAATGAAAGATTTTTTTTGTAAAATACTTCGGAAAACTTAAAACCACAATATAATACAATAGAGTGATTTTTTAAAATTATCTCAAAGATTATGTCTCAGACAACTTTTATATATATATATAAAGTTTATATATATATATATATAAAGAAGTTATAAAATGAGTGAGATGGTTGAGAGTTCATTGTTGATTACCTAGGTGATAAATTTGCTTACTTGCTGACTTATGTAAGAATTTTTGACAGCTTTTTTTTTTTAATTTGGTGCGGGCTCTGGGTTTGAACTCAGGAGCTGGGTACTGTACCTGAGCTTTTTTGTTCAAGGCTAATACTCTACCTCTTGAGCCACACATTTTGTGGCCCCTCTTCATACCTCATATGTACACATGTAAATACAAGTTCTAACCCCATGATAATTCTCAGATGAAATCTAAGAACAATTTCTTGAACATTCTTTTTTTTTTTTTTGTCTTTTCTTTTTTGGTACTGGGGATCGAACCCAGGACGCTGTGCTTGCTAGGCAAGCGCTTTGCCACTGAGCTACATCCCAGCCCTTGAACATTCTTAAAGAGCATTCTAAGTTATATAGTTTTATTGGTAGTACTGCTATTTAAAAAATCTTTTTTATAATGTATTTTCTCCTAGGCATTTTAAGACTGAGCAGGCTTTTGCTATATAAATTAGTCAAGTTGTTGATCTTTTATTATATAAAGCACTTGAATAATTTTTTGCAGACTGAAGCAGAGGACATGGATGGAGGAACAGTATCACGACAATCTAATTCTGGCACATCTCTGTCTGCTTCATCTGAGTATGTACTATTAACCTCGGAAATAAACTTCAAGCTGAAGAGTCTAGATGATTTTCAGTAACCTGAGAGCACCCAGTATGGGCATGTATGCCTATTGTCTTACTAAGAACATTCTACTGGTCCTGTTGTATGGCTCTTCAAGTCTTCAGTAATACAGATGATCCAGTCAGTTCTGGTGTTGGCTGGCAAGAAGTAGCCTTTGAATTATACTATATTTTTTAGAAATCAACAAAGCACATTTCAGGATCAGCTTTACAAATGACATAAAGCTAATTTGAGTAGTGAAATTTAACTTCAGTAAAATATTTTATATTGAGAACTGCTATAAAATAACAATTAGTTCATCATAGTTTGACATTTTAATTGAAATATTAAATTTTAATCAGATAGTGGATTAAAGGTGCCTTCATCTGAATTCTGAATTTCTATATTTTATATGTTTCCTGAACAGGAAAGATATGATTCGCCAAATGATGACTAAAATATTTCGTTGCATTGAACCAGAACTGAACAACCTAATTGCTTTAGGAGACAAAATTGATAGCTTTAACTCCCTTTATATGCTAGTCAAAATGAGTCATCATGTGTGGACTGCACAAAATGTGGACCCTGCTTCTTTTCTAAGTACTACATTGGGAAATGTTCTGGTGACTGTCAAAAGGAACTTTGACAAATGCATTGTAAGTTATTTTTTTAAAGTAATAATAACTTAAGAATTATAAGCCAGGTGCTGGTGTTTCATGGCTGTAATCCTAGCTACTCAGGAAACTGAGATCTGAGGATCCCAGTTCTAAGCCATTTAAGCCAGAAAATCTGTCCATTGGTCTCTTATCTCCAATTAACCACAAAAAGCTGGAAGTGGAGCTATAGCTCAAGTTGTAGAGTACCAGCCTTGAGAAAAAGCTAAGGAGCAGTGCCCAGGCCCTAATGTTTAGACTGATAAGAATTGAGAATGGCCAGTGTTCTCAAACTTACCCACATGGCCACCAACCAAGATCCTATAAGCTCTGCTATCTGCTCAAAATGGGTATTCATTCACCTTGTCCTTGTCTTTCATAAATGATTTACATAAGCATCATTTGTAGTTATTATAGACTTGAAGTTCATAATCCTTGATTATATCTTGTTTTTTAAAAAGTTTGAGGGCTGGAATGTGGCCTAGCCTGCATGAAGCCCTGGGTTCGATTCCTCGGTACCAAATACACAGAAAAAGCCAGAAGTGGTGCTGTGGCTCAAATGATAGAGTGTTAGCCTTAAGCAAAAGAAGCTCAGGGACAGTGCCAGGCCCTGAGTTCAAGCCCCAGGACTGGCAAAAAAAAAGTTTGATTTCTTTTTCCCTTGATTTTATTTTCTTAAGTAAACCAGTAGAAAAATGTTTGAGTTTCTATTTGGTTTGGTTTTTAATTAATAGGATTTATCTTTCTTAGTTACCCTGTTTTGGTTCATTTTCAGTAGTTCAAATTGTAAGGAAGCATCAGAAATGTTCCCGGTATGCACATCCTGCTTCCATGATGCATTCATGTATTTTCTAAATTACTTGGCTGGTTCTCCCATGTTTTCTGCCTTACTTTAGAGTAACCAAATAAGGCAAATGGAAGAAGTTAAGATCTCAAAGAAGAGTAAAGTAGGAATTCTACCATTTGTTGCTGAATTTGAGGAATTTGCTGGACTCGCAGAATCAATCTTTAAAAATGCTGAGCGTCGTGGAGATCTGGATAAAGCATATACCAAACTTATCAGAGGAGTATTTGTTAATGGTAAGCTTCTGTTACATTCTAAAGAATTTTTGTAAACCAGGTGTGATGCACACCTGTATTCTCAGAATTTGGGAAACTGAGAAGCCAATGGCTTTTTATAACTCAGAATTGGAGAGCTGATATATGTTCCTTATTTTCCACATAGTCTTTTTGGGGTTTTCAGATTTCAAAGATTTTTTTAGATTTGAAAAATAAGAGGTACATACAACCTATTCATATTTATCAGCAACCACTCATATTTTAGTCTTCATGCAAGAAATGAACTCCCAGGTTGCATGTTAACAGTGGTCTTCTGAAGACAATGGGCAGTGATCTGCATGGTCCTTACAAGTAGATTTACTTCTCAGGCCTCAGTTTTCTTATCTGTCTCAGGATGGACACAAATTGTATAATACTGTAATTCAAAAGGAAATAAGCCTAGAGAAATGATGGACAGATTTCATGAATTTTTTTCTTTCGTTTTTTCTTTTAAAACTTAAAGAAAAGCTGATGGCACACACCTGTACACCTAGGCTACCCAGGAGGATGAGATCTCAGGGTCGTGGTTTGAAATTAGCCTGGGTAGGAAAGTCTGTCTCCAATTAACCATCAGAAAACTCACAGGGAGCTGTGGCTCAACTGGTAAAGCACTATCCTTGAGCACAAAAGCTTAGAGACAGCCCAGGCTCTTGAGTTCAAGCTCCAGGACCAGCACCAAAAAAATAAAGTAGCTTTACTTTATCTGATTTTAATTTGCATGTTTTCAGACTTTTCAATATCTCTTTCTCATAAAGGTGTGTGTGTGTGTGTGTGTGTGTGTGTGTGTGTGTGTGTGTGTGTGTGTGTGTGTGTGTGTGTGTGTGTGTGTGTATTGTATGTATGTGTTTCTTTAAACTAAAATTTTTGTCATACCTTGTAGATACAGTTTTGGAAGCTTCTGGACTCTGTAATCCAATTGACTTCTTATTAGGTAATATAACCAGAAGCATTTAATGACAACATAGTATTCCATGTATCATTAAAATAGTATGTATTAGTTTCCAGTTAATATGTTTCAGTATACTTAGTTAATATATCATATATAATTTATCTTAGTATAATATAACTTAGTACACTAATTACCTTAGAATAAATTACTGGAAATGAAATTACTAGATCAAAAAAAAACTCCTTGTATTTCATAGTTTTCGCCAAATTCCAGTGCAGAAGGCTTCTAGTGGTTTAATGCTCTGAGTAGCTGGTGAAGTTTTCCTTGCTATGTGTGCTGTACCAATGCTATATATTACTACTCTGTGCCAGTCTTTATTCCTTGCCAGGCTATAGATTATCTTATTATTTTATTTGCACTTTTTAACCCCGTCTTTGGTGTCCTGCTATGTAGAGTTTGCACATTTTAAGTCACATCTTTTCATCTTCTCACTTGAGACCATTCTTTATAAGTCACAGTGTCGCATTGCTGTTTGAAATCAGCTGTGTTTTCTTTAGTGTTCATGGTTTTTGGGTTTTTTTACATTTTAAGTACTTGAAAAATTTAGATTTTGTGGAAAGATGTAAAATGGGAATCTGAATGTAGTGTATTCATTCAGAAGAATCAGTGGTTATCATAACATTATTTTCTTGCTGATTTGAGAAGGCAGAGTATGTGTGGGTGGGTGTGTATAGTACTAGGTCAGGATGAATTCCTTTTTTGTCTGTCATGGTGCTTGAACTCTGGGCCTGGGTGCTGTCCTTCAGCTCTTCAGCTCAAAGCTAAAACTCTACTACTTGAGCCACAGCACCACTTCCAGTTTTCTGGTGGTTTATTGGAGATAAGAGTCTCACAGACTTTCCTGCCTGGGCTGGCTTTGAATTGCAGTCCTGAGATCTCAGGCTTCTAAGTAGCTAGGATTACAGCCCTGAGCCACCAGTGCTTGGCTAGGATGAATTCTTAATGAGGTGGCTATGAAGACCTTGCAATATGGTTGTTTTATTCAGAAATGTCCTTAATTCTTAACCTTACAAATGAAAAAAAATACTAATCACATGTTTAAAACTGTGGTCATACTCACACAGAGATGTTCTTATTCTCTGCTTTGATTTTAGTCGAGAAAGTTGCAAATGAAAGCCAGAAGACCCCCAGGGATGTGGTTATGATGGAAAACTTTCACCATATTTTTGCAACTCTTTCTCGTTTGAAAATCTCCTGTCTAGAAGCTGAAAAAAAGGAAGCTAAGCAAAAATACACTGATCACCTTCAGTCTTATGTCATTTACTCTTTAGGACAACCTCTTGAAAAACTAAATGTAAGTATATTTTCATTATATATAGTTCCTAGCTTTTACCCTGCATGCACTGTTTGCTTGTGAGTAGCACACACATTTATCTTAAATTTGCTGATGTACTTACACAGGGGGTTGAGGCAGGAGGAACTCAGGTCTTATAGCTTCCAGTTGCCAGATACTGGCAGATAGTCTATGTAATTTATTTCTTTTACTTACTTTATTTTATTTTCGTTGCTGCTACTGCTGTTGTTGTTACTGTTGTTGTACTGCTACTTGGGCTTCGACTCGTGGCCTAGGTGCTATCCCTTAGTTTTTTTGCTCAAGGCTGGAACTCTACCACTTCAGTCACAGTTCCACTTAGGTTTTTTTTTTTTTTTCTTGTGGTTAATTAGTGATAAGAGTCTGGTGGATTTTCCAGTCTGCACTGGCTTTGAACTTCATTTTTCAGTCTCCTGAGTAGCTAGGATGACAGGGATGAGCACTGGTGCCTGGCCTCTTTTAATTCTTACAAATACTGATACAGCTAGTCACAGTGGTTCACTCCTGTAATCCTAGCTGTTCAGGAGGATTAGCGTGTACTAGACCTGTTTTTAATTCCCAGCACTAGAAAATTACAAAACAAAAAATAAATCAAGATATAACACGAAATTGCAATTTCATTTATATATGCACATTAAAAGATTAGAAGGCTTCGTAAGAAATGTATGCATTATCCTGCCCATGTAATTGTAACCCCTCTGTACAGTATGTTCACAAATAAAATTAAATTAAATTAAAAACAAATAAAAAAAAGATTAGAAGGAAAAATAAAGCATTAACTGATCATCACTGATAACATAATAAGTGCTTACTACTTTATACTTTTACACATTATTTGGTTTTTATCCAGAGAATATATGCTATTCTGTAATCCTAGTTTTTAAAGAATTTAAGTGACAAGGTAGTTTTTAGCTGTTACTTCTTTTCATGTCCTTGAAGCATTTCTTTGAAGGCGTTGAAGCTCGAGTAGCACAGGGAATAAGAGAGGAGGAGGTGAGCTACCAGCTTGCATTTAACAAACAAGAACTTCGTAAAGTCATTAAAGAATATCCTGGGAAGGAGGTGAAGAAAGGTCTGGATAACCTGTACAAGAAGGTTGACAAGCATTTGTGTGAAGAAGAGAACTTACTTCAGGTGAGCCTTGATCTTTTCACCTTCCTATATGGAAGATATAACACTTTTCTTCAAAATAATACTCTACAAATGTTACCCACTTTCTCATTTTTGTGTAGAGGAAATCAACAAAGACCAAATTAAAGAGTTTTGAGGCCAGGCACTGGCGGCTCATGTCTGTAATCCTAACTACTCTGGAGGCTGAGATCTGAGGATCATGGTTCGAAGCCAGCCTGGGCAGGAAAGGCTGTGAAACTCTTTATCTCCAATAAATTGCTAAAAAACTGGAAGAGGTGTTTTGGCTCAAGAGGTAGAGTGCTAGCCTTGAGCTGAAGAGCTGAGGGACAGCGCTCAAGCCCAGAGGTCAAGCCCTACAACCAAAAAAAAGGGGAAAAAAAGAGTTGTGAATAAGTAAGCAATAATATTTTCATCATTGTTGGCATTCTCCTGCTTATTTTATGTGCATTTTATTGGGTGAGGCATTAGGTTGCAGGGTTAAGTGCTTCTGAGTGTGGGGACTAGAGTTAGAAGTAGATTCAAATTTAGATCTGCCAAGAGCTGCATGATTTAAGGCAAGGCACTTCACGTCTCAGAGTAGAAAGACTGCCTCTCATGGGCTCTGTTGCTACTTGTCACTGTCATTTTATACATAAGAAGGCCAAAGCTTAGAGAGCTGGAGTGATTGGACAAAGATAATGAGACCATAGTTAAACGCTGAATTATACCACTGTTTGTTATAAACTGTGATGAAAAGCCCAAAGGTGAATGAGAATAATTCCTATGTCAACATTATAGAAGGCTTCATGAGGGACATGAAACTTATGTTAACTTCTGAAAGTCATAATATTTTAATAAGCAAAGGCAAGGAAGAGGCTTCCAGGCAGAAGAAATAACATTAGCTAAAAACTGAAAAGCAAAAGATATAATACTGTTTAGGGAATATTGGTTAGTCTTAAATTGACAGGAACTTAGGATTTGTGCAGAGAAGAAACAAGAGAAAGTCCTAAAGAGGGCATTTGTTTACCTGCCAAGAAAGGATTATAGGAGTGCTCACTATCACCCTGTCTTTATGAATTTAAATACATGCATACAACACTTTGCACTGTGCTGATAGATTCTGCTTCAATAAATGTGAGCTGTCATGTCAATGTGTATACCAAATTTGGTCTTCATATTTGTCTATATATTAGTCTGTACTGTTAGGTTATAAAGTATGTGATTCAGGGTGTGAGTCTGGCTCACTTGGTGTCCTCCACAGTATTAAGCAGTGTTTTGCATCATTAATTATAGATGAAGGAAAATTAAAACCAGCTATAATGGAATTGCAGCATTAATTTGGATATCATGTAATAACTGGTTAGTTCCATACATTATGTGTTTGTCTTATCTATTGTTGATATTGGAGTATGTATAAATGTATAGTACTAGCTAAAACATAGTGAATGCTTACACATGTCAAACACTGTCCTAAACAGTTTGCATATATTCACTCATTTAACCCTCATAAGAAAATAGGAGGAGAGGCTGGATGTCAGTGGCTCATGCCTGTAATCCTAGCTACTCAGGGCTGAGATCTGATGATTGAAATTCAAAGCCATCCTGGGCAGAAACTCTGAGATTCTTATCTCTAATAATCTACTCAGAAAACAGAAGTGTTGCTGTGGCTCAAATGGTAGAGAGCTTGCCTTGAGCTGAAGAGCGGCCCAGGCCCAGAATTCAAGCCCCAGGACCAACAAAAAAAGGAAAATGGAAAAAAAAAAGAAAATAGGAAGAGAAAGTATTCTTAATAGCTTGGTTTATAGTTGAAGAACTTGGGATGAATGGCTAAGCAATGATGTTTTAAATAGACCTTCAGAATTAAGTAGAAGGCCTAGAATTATGGCTCTGGTATGCATTTCTTAACTCCCATACTATACTAGATTTTTTGCCTATGTCTTGTCATTAACTGAACATATTTGATTAAGAATTCTTTCCATTCAGTTCAGTGGCTTTTATTTTCTTTTTAATAATAGGTGGTTTGGCACTCCATGCAAGATGAATTTATACGCCAGTACAAGCACTTTGAAGGTTTGATAGCTCGCTGTTACCCTGGGTCTGGTGTTACAATGGAATTTACTATTCAGGACATTTTGGATTATTGTTCCAGCATTGCTCAGTCACACTAAACATCATGTAAGAAGAAAAGATGAATGAGTAAGCTTTCTCACTGCACACAAAAATCAGGCAACTGCTTTGAGAACATAGACTTTTCTAATTTTTCTCTATTAAAAAATGGCAATTAAATAGGTGGTACTATAATGGAAATATTTAAGTGTAAAAGTACCTACCTGTGTAGCAGCCTTATTTGCCTCATAGGTTGTGTGCTAACTTAAGGCATTTATGGCATTATAAAATGCCGTTAGCACTTTCAAGTGAGGGAACAGGAGATTTCCCTGCATTGCCTCGTGTCTGTGTTTGAATGTGGTTTTCCAGAGTGTAATGCACTGGGACCTTTGGCATTCACTATTTACCTGTTGCTTGGGAAATCATGGACCTACTAAACTACTGTACAGAATGTTTTATCTAACAGGTGTGCAGAGCAGTTATGAACTTTGATTTTTGAGTATTATGTGACTTATCCTGTAGTGAATCTGAAATAAAAGCATTTTCAAAAAAGTTGGTACTTGATGACATTTTGTAGGTTTTTATGTGCTATTTCCTCCTGTACAAAAGCAAATACAGAATCAGTATACAAAATTAATGTGCAGTTTTTTTCTTTCTCTTTTTTTTTTTTCCTGTGGGTGTGCACAACCTGGGCTTTAACTCAGGTTCTGGGCTTTTTTGTTAAGCTTTTGTGCTCAAGCCTAGTGCTCTACCACTTGAGCCATAGCTCCACTTCTAGTTTTTTTGTGGTTAATTGATGATAAGAGTCTCATGGATTTTCCTGCCCAAGTTAGTTTCAAACTGCAATCCTCAGATCTCAGCCTCCTGAGTAGCTAGGATAACAGGCGTGAGCACCCAGTACCTAGCTAGCAAATTTGAAAGCACAAAACACTTAAAAATATAATAAAAAAGGTAATAAGACAAGAAAAAAACAATGACAATAAGAAAATAATAACATCAAAGATACTAAGTATTTATCTAATAAAAGATTTTGTACTCACAAATACTTACATTGAATCCCTAAGCTCCTCCAAAGTAGCTAAGATGTACTTGGCCCCTCTGAGATGCTTCTAAAGGCAGCCAGGATTGCACTGATCTGAGCCATCCTTCACAATCTAGTTCTCCCTTCACCTGTGTTTGGCTTAGGAATGTGCATCTGTGTGAGTCAGTGAAATGCGTAAGAGCTGCTAAGAAATCCTAGAAAAAATGTATCAGCCTGATGAAAGTACAGTTTATACAAGGCCTTTTGCCTTCCTCTTTTCTTTCTTCGTGGGATATAATGATAGTACTAGTTAGAGCTCTGGAAGCTCTGATTAGGGAAAGACTAGGAGACTGGGCTGGCAAAGCAAAAATGTAGGATTTGATTAACACCAAAGTCTGCCCAGCCTAGCCTTCATGTGTATGAGATGACCCAGTGTCTTCATTGCCTAAGCCACTGTCATTATTCTATGATCTGCACATAGCTCCTTTTCCTATTTACAGTTTAATCTTCACTCATTCTTCCACTCATCAATTCATTTCTCCAAATAGATGGCACAGTAGAAAAGAGGATGTGCTTTGCAATCGGACAGCCCTAGGTTTGAGACCAGCCTTACCCAATACTAGTCCATACCTCTCTAAGCTTTGTTCCCTCTTCTACAGAAACAGGCTTGCCTACCTTATAACTGTCATGAAAACTAAATAAAATAACATGTAGAAATTAACACAGTGCCTGACACTGTTTTCATTCCATGATAACCATCACTATTACACTGCTCTGCACCAAGAGCTTTCTCTTGTTCCAAGGGATAAACAAAAGGAAGGGTGGCTACATTTTCTGAATATTTAGTTTTGCATTTGATGATTAAATACTACCTCAGGATTTCCCCAAGCATAGTTAAATCTTATTACTCACAGCTTATACGTTAGATAATTCATATATCATACTATATGATTACTTTTTTCCTGGAGTATTAAAAATGAACAAGCATATTCAATCATTACTAGGCTGGCTCCAGCCACTTGGAATTAAAATCAGAAGGTGGAAATGGAGCGGCAGACATCATTGTGAATTAGAAGAGCAGTATTTTTTTTTGTTTATGGTTTTGTAGAACTAATATTGCTTCTCAAGAATAGTAATGCCAGGCTCTGGTGGCTCATGCCTGTGATCCTAACTATTCTATAGGAGGCTGAGATCTGAGAATTGCAGTTCAAAGCCAGCCCAGGCAGAAAAGTTCACAAGGCTCTCATCTCTAATTAACCACAAAAAGCAGGAAGTGGAGCTGTAGTTCATGTGGTAGAGCACTATCCTTGAGCCCAAAACCTCAGGGTCAGTGCCAGGTCCTAAGTTCAGTCCCCAGGATTGGCACACATACACACAAAGAATATAACAAGTTATTGTTTTGCATTAAGTGCACCAGCAAGGTTAGTTTTATAATCATCTGCCATTAGTATTTTAGAGTTAAGTAGAGCATAGAAGATATACCAGAAAAAGACTAAAAATCTGACTGGGTTAATTGACAAGTGTCTTTGTGAGCATTTTGAAGAGAGAACTGTTAGTTTGCCTGGTTACTTGTGTCCAGTGAGAACAGACAAAAAGAGTATATGGAGAGATATTTAAAAGATGTAATTCCTCAAGAAAATGTGGTATATATACACAATGGAATTCTATCCCTGCATCAGAAAGAATGACATTACCCCATTTGTTAGGAAATGGAAAAACTTGGAAAAAATTATATTAAGTGAAGTAAGCCAGGCCCAAAGAAACATAGGTCCCATGGTTTCCCTTATTTGCAATATCTAGTATATGTATGAGTCAAGCGGAAAAGGTCAGATAATGTGATGTCAGGAAAATGAACCCTTAGATATGTATTTTAATGTTTTTTTCTTTCATGCATGTGTTTCTAATGCATTTATAAGATTATCTCTTTGTTGCTTTGTATGTCCCTCCCCCACAGTATAACCCCTGCTTTCACTATATTTGATGTCAGTATAACTTGTGGAGGAGATGGGGAAAAACCAGTTGTTTAAGGATACAGGTAGACCTGTTGCAACAATGAGAAGTACAAGTTGTCATGTCCAAAACGAGCTTTACAACGTCGGTGCGGGAGGGGGAGTGGGGAGAGGAAAGGGGGGGAAGGAGAAGGATTGGGATTGGGGGGGAGGGGGAAGGCTGGGAAGGGATGTGAAGGGTAAACCAAAGGAGGAGGCTGCAATGCTTGGTAAGAAATGTACGCATTATCCTGCCCATGTAATTGTAACCCCTCTGTACAGTATGTTCACAAATAAAATAAAAAAAATGTAGATCCTCAAATGACATGAGTACATTATTAAAAATAGTAAAAATCAAAATAGTAAAGGATAAGTGCAGTTATTTAAATTTTTAGGGGGGTTATTTTAACTTTGTATGCTAGAGTATAAGAATATCTTCTCCAAACTTTGTGCTTATTTACTGGAAAACCTTAGGCAAGTGATTAACATTTTGGAAAGCACAATCATTATCTTTTTGGGTTTTATAAATGTTTTAATAGGTCTAGAAAGCTTTGAGAAGTGTGGAAGAAATTCTATGAGAATTTTAACGTATCTGGCATTTGCTATGTTTTTAGAGACTTGGCTCCCTGGATGAACCAGAAGTTCTTTCTAGTTTATCACCAGAATTTGCCAAGCTGAAACTAAGCCAATATTGATCACTCTACAACTACTTCGAGGTCAGCATTGACCCGTAAATAGTATAGCACTGAGAGGGAAAAAAAGAACTTTCTAAAAAAATATTAAAGTTAAGGAACAAGTTCACATTTCATTCAAAACATCTAATGCTTCTATAAGAAGGCTTGTAGGGAGTGCGTTACTTACCTTGACTCTTAGCTTGTCAGGGACGGTAACCGGGACTCGGGGTGCCTGCTCCTGCTCCTGTCGCCTTTGCCACCAAATCCACAGTCATCATGCGTGAGTGTATCTCCATCCACGTTGGCCAGGCTGGTGTCCAGATTGACAATGCCTGCTGGGAGCTCTACTGCCTGGAACACGGCATCCAGCCTGATGGCCAGATGCCAAGTGACAAGACCATTGGGGAGATGACTTCTTCAACACCTTCTTCAGTGAGACAGGCACTGGCAAGCATGTGCCCAGGGCAGTGCTTGTAGACCTGGAACCCATAGTCATTGATGAAGTTCGAACTGGCACCTACCGTCAACTTTTCCACCCTGAGCAGCTCATCACAGGCAAGGAAGATGCTGCCAATAACTATGCCCGTGGGCACTACACCATTGGCAAGGCGATCATTGACCTCGTCTTGGACCGGATCAGAAAGCTGGCTGACAGTGCACAGGTCTTCAGGGCTTCCTGGTCTTCCACAGCTTTGGTGGGGGAACTGGCTCTGGCTTCACCTCCCTGCTGATGGAGCGTCTCTCTGTGGACTATGGCAAGAAGTCCAAGCTGGAGTTCTCCATTTACCCCACCCCCCAGGTGTCCACAGCTGTAGTTGAGCCCTACAACTCTATCCACCCACACCACCCTGGAGCATTCTGATTGTGCCTTCATGGTGGACAATGAGGCCATCTATGACATCTGTCGTAGAAACCTCAATATTGAGCGCCCAACCTACACTAACCTGAACCGCCTTATTAGCCAGATTGTGTCTTCCATCACAGCTTCCCTGAGGTTTGATGGGGCCCTGAATGTTGACCTGACAGAATTCCAGACCAATCTGGTGCCTTATCCCCGCATCCACTTCCCCCTGGCCACATATGCCCCTGTCATCTCTGCTGAGAAAACCTACCATGAACAGCTTTCTGTAGCAGAGATCACCAATGCTTGCTTAGAGCCAGCCAACCAGATGGTGAAATGTGACCCTCGCCATGGTAAATACATGGCCTGCTGCCTGTTGTACCATGGTGATGTGGTTCCCAAAGATGTCAATGCTGCCATTGCTACCATCAAGACCAAGTGCAGCATCCAGTTTGTGGATTGGTGTCCCACTGGTTTCAAGGTTGGCATCAATTACCAGCCGCCCACTGTGGTTCCTGGTGGAGACCTGGCCAAGGTACAGCGCACTGTGTGCATACTGAGCAACACCACAGCCATTGCTGAGGCCTGGGCTCGCCTGGACCACAAGTTTGACCTGATGTATGCCCAGCGTGCCTTTGTCCACTGGTATGTGGGTGAGGGGATGGAGGAAGGAGAGTTTTCTGAGGCCCGTGAGGACATGGCTGCCCTAGAGAAGGATTATGAGGAGGTTGGTATGGATTCTGTTGAAGGAGAGGGTGAGGAAGAAGGAGAGGAGTACTAATCACTCATTCCTTTGACCCTGCAGCATGTCATGCTCCCAGAACTTCAGCTTCACCATTAGCTGGCAGTCACTAAAATGTTTCTGACTAGATTCTGTTCAACTGTGATCATGTCTGTCTTTTTCCATGTGTGAAAGGTTTTAATCCATTATGTCTCAAAAGTAAAGGCTTTAAGAAATTTTTAAAAAAAGAAGGCTTGTAGGAATGCTGGAGGGGATGCAGAGAAAGAGGAACTTTATTACACTGCTGGTGGGAATGTACACTTATACTTTGGAAGCAGTCTGGAGGGTCCTCAGAAAGCTAAATATTGACCTCCCTTATGACCCAGTCATACCACTTCTAGGCATCTATCCTGAACAACAGGAACCAATATACAAGGACACGTGCACCTCCATGTTTATTGCAGCACTGTTCGCAATAGCTAGGATATGGAAACAACCCAGATGCCCCACCACAGATGAATGGATCCAAAAATTGTGGTATCTATACACAATGAAATATTATGCAGCCATTAGAAATGACAAAATAATGGTATTTGCAGGGAAATGGATGGAGCTAGAAGAAATCATGTTGAGCGAGGTAAGCCAAGAGCAAAGAGACAAACAGTACATGGTCTCCCTGATAAGTGGATGTTAAACCCAAAATGTTAGGTGATGTGACAAAATGAACAGGACTTAAGAAACAAAGGACTTCCACTCATCTGGTTGAATCACTACTAAATAACCCCATGCTGTTGATCACATGTATGGTATATATGTGTACACCGAACGGGAACCAGAAAGATGACACAGAACTAGAGGGAATCAGGGGAAAACATATAACAGCGGAGCCCATCAGCTGCACTGGACATTGACCAAAATGAACTAAGCAACTCAATGGCAGCAATGGAAGGGAACAAGTGGGAAAGAGGGACCAACTGATGCTATGCAAAACAAAAGAAATGTACATACCACCCAATTGGAAAAAATAACTGTATCACAAAGCTCATAGAACTCATAAATGTTATAGACGGTGATAGACAATTTGCTCCAGGAAAGTAAAAATGTGTTTGTGACTTTAACTGAGCATCATTATCCCACAATACTGTGAAATTTGGGAAATTATGTGACCACTTAATCACAATAAATGAAAAAAAGAAGGCTTGTAGGTTCTAACATTTTATGTGATTAGTCTTAAGATGTAGTAAAACATATTTGTGATAACTTTCCTTAGAATTTACAACAAACCAAAGTGACAATATTAACTAGAGCCACAATTGTACTTCTAGTTCATGCTCATAAAATTTCAAATCCATATTTTTTCTTTGGAGGAGTAATTGGCTGTGAGATTGACCAAACCCTAAACCAAATCACAAAAATGACGGCCCTAAGTAGAAGCTAGGTGAGAGAGTTAATAAGTATAGCGAATGATACTTGATTTTGCCTGCCTGGCTCCAGAGCGTCCCTTAAGAACTAGTCTTTTTTTCTGCTTCTTTCTCAACGTCTCTTACCTTTTATGTGCTTTTAGTTGATGTGTATGTGCAGTTTCTGTTTCTGTATGAAAAGTATTATTGGTCCTCACAAGGGAGAATGAAAGGAATTGAATTACTGCAGAAATGAGTTGAAATGTGTCTTGTGGATCATTCTGGATCTTGATGGGAATATCCATTCCAGGACCCACTCTACTAAGACTGGAAACATGACTTAATTAGCCAAACCAGACAAACTCTGCCTCTCTACTGGGGACCAGAGTCTTGAGCGGAATTGTTGAGTATAGTTGAAGTTAAAATCCTTCCAAACGTCACACCAAAAGATACTATCCATAAATACCTTAAATATGCGATAACGTTGATAAAATGCACAGTGCTAACATATACTTGATTTTAAACAGACATAAATCAGTCATGTATTTCTTGACAATAGCAGACAATGCAAACTCAACTGTCCCCAGAGTAAATGGATGGATCCACCAGAATGGCATCCACACTTCACGCTATCCCACCTCACCCCACCCTCCCATACTTCTGCCAGATTAGTCTCGCAAAGTCCTTTATATGAATCCCCCACAACCTCTAATAACTGGCTATTGTTCTTAGCCTGTAGAGACTCTGTGAGGTAGGCATGTCTGTCATACACATGGACTGGAATAGTAATGACTAAGAAATAGACTTTCACTAATTTAATGCCTTTCCTGATGCAGAAGACTCCTTTCCTTTTATCAGCGGCCAAGCATGACTAAGAAGGCCACAATTTCAGTCTTTCAGAATTTCTCAAGCCAGCTGGAGAGGGAAAATAATACCCTTAAAATCCGAAGCTCCTTGAAGGAGGTGAAGGCTGATAAGGATTGCTCGTTTTACAGGTGATTGGTAGAAGAGTGTTTGAAATGGTGTGATTGACTATAGCAGGAGATATTAGGGAGTCTTGGTAAAGGTCTTTTCTCCTTCTCTATGTAATCCATTCTCAATCAAAAAGTTTCTGTTAGCCAGATGCCAGTGGCTCACGCTATAGTGCTAGCTACCCAGGAGGCTGAGATCTAAGGATCACAGTTCAAAGTCAGGCCCAGCAGAAAAATCTGTGAGACTCATCTCCAATTAATCACCAGAAAAACGGAAGTGGCACTGTGGCTGAAAGTGGAAAACCACTAGCCTTGAGCAAAACAGCTCAGGGATAGTATCCAGGACCAAAAAAAATAAACTTTCTGTTGTTTTGCTTTGTTTTCTTAGGATGCCAGAGACTAAACCTAGAGCTTTTAAGTACTAGACAAATGTATTACCACTGAGCTCTGATCTAGTTTCTTGCAGGACACAGAATGATACTTTAAAATGGGAACAGATCTAACATCTTTTTAAACCTTCTGATCCCAGTTACTGTTGATGTGCCAGGGAGAAACATTTTGTCTATTCCTGGGTCAGAATTCAAGTCCAGCAGCGAAGGCTTATCCTTGTTGCATGAACTTCATGGGTGGAACTGAGGGTGGGGGCTGGAGTCATCTGAAGTCTCTGTGAATCTTGTCATGACGAATTGATGCTGGCTCTGTTGAGGGGCTTCAGTACTCTTCACCAAGGATAGTCTCCTTAAGATTAGTTTTGGCTTTGTTGCAACATGGTGACTAAATTCCAAGAGAAAGTTGAGAGTGGGGAGAGGAAGGAAGAGAAAGAGTAGAGAGCTGAGCAAGAGTAAGATTCTAAATTCAAACTCCCAGGACCCCAAGTTCAATGAAGGTAATAAAAAGTATTCTAGGTATTTTAGAAAGAATTTATGAGCATGATGTGCTTAACAAAATTAGTGGAAGAGCTGGACAGGCAAGAGTCACAGCACTACCGCTAAATTTTCAGCTTCAACACTGTTATACACTGCTATACACTGTAACATCAGCATATATCCCTGCTACTTGTCTGATACTATGATGGGGGAGGAAATGGGTGGGGATTGAGATGACTTCTACAAAACAGGAAGTGGAGCTTGCTCCTTTGGGTACCAACCCAGACATGTGCTGTACAAGCAGACTTTTTATATCTAAATGAATAGTTGAGTGTCATGTGCCAAGCACATGTCCATTTCTGCAATTGACTTTTCCCCACATACCTATGGAAAAGGCCTAACTGATTTTGTGGGTATACTGCCACAAAGCCCTGGAGCCACAGTTCAAACCCAGGCTGCCTGACTTCAAGTGTGCCTCATGGTCATGTCACCAGTCAAAGGTGGTGATTACCTACCAACTTGAGACAAAGCAAAGAAGGGCCTCCATCCTCAACCATCCCTCCATGAAGTGGGTGTACAATCCTCCAAAATGACCCAGGGATGACTACTGTTCACCAATGCTAGAAAACAAATATAATCTGATCCTGCTGCTTATTCATATGCCAAAATCTATTCAAGAAATTGACATCTCTCATGCCCATTCTTTTCAGAATGTCAAGGCTTTGTCTTTAAAGCAGAATCATATTACCACCATTTGACATTGACAAATCCAACTGATCAATCATTAGTGCTTTCTCCTTTCCTCTGGCACATTAGATAGCCAAGGCCATATTGACTACACTTTATGAGACATCAAAAATAAAGTAAGCCATGAAATCTTTGGCTATTACAGCTATAGCATCCATCATATAAAAACCCCAGAGCCCTGATGAAATGTTCTGTCACAATCTAATCTCTTCTTTCTATTATTAGGCATGCAATCCTTCGTACAGGAAGTGCTTAAACAGGAAGCATTTAAAAGAAAACTATAGAGCCAGGCACCGGTGGTGCATACCTATAATCCCAGCTACTCAGGAGGCTGAGATCTGAGGATCTTAGTTCAAAGCCAACCCAGGCAGGAAAGTCCATGAGACTCTTGTCTTCAATGAACCACCAGAATACTGGAAGTGGCACTGTGGCTCAAGTGGTAGAGCACTCGCCTTTTGCTGAGGAGCATAGGGATAGCACCCAGGTCCAGAGTTCAAGCCCCATAACCAACAGGAAAGAAAGAAAGAAAAAAAAGAAAACTGTAAATAAATCCTCATCATTTCATCTTTGATCATTTTGATCAGATATAATGTGACCAAGAAAGTTTCAACAAATCCCTATGCATCTTAAGTTTGTCCAATCGTACATTTTTCCTAAAGATATATAAATCACCATTAGTTAATTATATTGAATCACTCTTAACCATTTATTCACTGAACTTGTATTGATGGCCTGTGGGATTACAGAGATAAGGTTACTTACTTGGGAGAACTCCTGATGTAGTGGGAGAAAACGGGCATCAGTGGCTCACACCTGCAATCCTAGCCACTCTGGAGGCTCAGATCTGAGGATCACAACTCAAAGCCAGCCCATGCATCAAAGTCCAGGAGACTCTTATCTCTAACCAGAAAACTGGAAATGGCACTGTGGCTCAAAGTGGTAGAGCGCTAGCCTTGAGCACAAAAGGCTCAATATCAGCACCCAGGCCCTGAGTTCAAGACCTAGGAGTAAGGGAAGTATACCTTTGCTTTACTCATAGCCTCTCCCTGTCCTCCAATTGCTGCTGGAGAGAAGAGGCAAGAGAGACCTTACATAACCATGACAGAGACTGCTCTCTGGGGCTGCCAGATGTTTCAACTTGACTTTTGTCTTTTTGTCTTCTGGGTTCCTTGGAAACCCTCTCCTCCCTAGGGGTCTCTCCCTTGTCCTTCACATCCTAAGAGGAAATGCCTATAGGCCCCCATTCATCTACACTGATTCTCAGCCTTTGGAACGGGTGCATCTCAACTCTGGGTAGAAGGGAACCCTATTTGTGGAGGTTGTCTTCCCTGGGGAACTCCCTCTACAGGACTGGAGCCTCTTAGGGTTCCGTTGCGGGTAACAAGCCCTCTAGACCATATAAGTGGCAAGGACTTGCAAAAAGACTGTAGGAGGCTTGTAGAATTATTGGAAACAATTCTGGTGGTAAAATTTATAGAAACTAGGATTCCTCTCTGGAGAGGGCAAAACCACTTCAACCAATGCTACAGGATGCTCTTGATATCTCCCTCACAGAGATCTCTGCTGTGACATGCAAAGATACATGTCACCCGCAACAAACTCAGGAAGGTTATCTCCAAATCAGGGCTCTCTTCTCCAGTCAGAGAATATGCACCAAGTGGTCTCCTTTAACCCCTCCCATGGTACCTCTATCTTGAATGAAATTAGTTCTTTGTAAAGTCCTTGCTCCTACCTTGGTATTGGGAGTGAGTAATAACTGATTCTGGCTTCTTAGCCAGTGACAGCTGTAGGATGGATATGGGCTAGGTGCCCAACCATGGCCAGCCAGAGGCTAGGAGACATCTTTCTTTATGGGGGAAGAACTGGAGGCATTTTTTTTTTTTGTCCTGCTCAGGCAGTCTCCAGCTCTTTTTTTTTTTTTTTTGGTCCAGTTGTGGGGCCTGAACTCTGGGCCTGAGTGTTGTCCCTCAGCTCTTCAGCTCAAGGCTAGCACTCTACCACTTGAGCCACAGCGCCACTTCCGGCTTTTTTTTCTTTTACTTATATGGTGCTGAGGAATCGAACCCAGGGCCTCAGGCATACAAGGCAAGCACTTTACCACTGAGCCAACTTCCCAGCCCCTCCAGCTCTTTTTCTCACTTCTTGTTTTAGGTTTTTGACAACTAATACGGAAACACTATAATACCTGGATCAGATCCTTTTACTCTATGGTATGGAAGAATGAATCCATGAAAACAGAGAAGTAAAATGGTAAATATTTATTGAAGAAAAAGATAAGCAGAAGCCAGGCGCTGGTGGCTCATGCCTGTCATCCTAGCTACTCAAGAGGCTGAGATCTGAGGAGCGTGGTTCCAAGCCAGCAGGGCCAGGAAAGTCCTTGTGAGATTCTTATTTCCAATTAATTAAAAACCAGAAGTGGCATTGTGACTCAAGAGGTACAGTGCTAGCCTTGAGCAAAAGGAGCTTATGGACAGCACCCAGACCCAGAGTTCAAGACCCAGGACCACCGGGAAAAAAAAGAAAGTTAAGCAGAGCTCTGGCTCTGGCTCCCAAAGGAAAGCACTGTATAAGTGCATTTGCAGTTGTTAATAAGGTGCGTCTAAGACAACGACACGACCCTCGGGATTATTGGACCATATCAATTCCCAGACCCAATCAGAAGCTTCACACAGCCTGCATGAGCTCCATTCTTATTTAGCCCTTCTGTCTGGGTGGTCATTCTGGCATATATCTATCTCTAGGATCGGATCAATCTTTGTTCATATACAAGTGTTCCCTAGGCAATTGCCACAATATGATAGCCAGGAGCTGGCATACAGGACTGGTCAAGGCTATGGTGATGTGATGCCCAGGAGCCCAAATATGGGGTTGCTCAAGGCCATGATGAGGGGTGCAGAACCTCTACAGGAGGGCGCCATTGCCCTGATTGCCTAGCCAGGTTCTTTTTCTGCTCTTACAACCATCTTGTGACCATGACACAAAAGGTCTGAGTATAATGAGGGCCACCCACTGAGGAGAGAAAGATGTAAGTGCCCAGGTCCTAGATGGCACCACTGAACCACAAATCAAACCAACACTCACTCCTGCCAGGTATTTTGTCAAGTTGTCCCATGAAATGCCTTTGTGACTTAACCAAGTATTAGGCATTCTTACACTTGCAGCCAAATGCATCTTGAAGTTAGTTTAGTTTTCCCAGGATTCTCTCCTTTCCTTCCTTCCTTCCTTTCCTTCTTTCTTTTCTTTCTTTCGCTAGTCCTGGGGCTCAAACTCTGGGCTTGGGCGTTGTCCCTGAGCTCCTTTTTTGCTCAAGGCTGGTGTTCTACCACTGGAGCCACGGAGCCACATCCAGCCTTTTCTGTGGTTAAATGGAGATAAGAATCTCATGGACCTTTCTGTCCAGTCTTGCTTTGAACTATGATCCTCAGATCTCAGCCTCCTGGGGAGCTAGGATTACAGCTGTGAGCCCCCAGTGCCCAGTTCTTCTTCTAAATTCATGTGATGTTTATTCTATTTCATCAACTGGAATTTCAACATAAGTGTGTTGGTTTGATGGGACTACTTAATGAAGCAGAACCAAAATGAATGTGAGAGCTCAAAAAGCTGAGCTTAGAGACCCAAAAGGATTGGGAATCTGCAAGGCCGTTTTCCAAGCAGAGAATGCCCAGGGATCCATGGAGAGGTCAATCAGTTCTGGTTTAACAGGAATTTAGATCTATCCTGGGTGAGGGCTAATTTGACCCTAAACTGCCTGGGAGCCTGGCAGCAGACTTAAATGATAAGCTCTTTACTGTTTTAACTCTAGTTTCCAAAATGAGGAATTCACCTACTACTTGTATACAAAATATTGTTACCTGTTGACAATACTTTCTGCACATACTTCCCTATACAAAATGCAAAAAAAAAAAAAAAACTTGAGTAGAACCTTGGGATCTGAAGCTGGTGAAAGGCTGTAGGTGCCCTGGTACCCCAAATCTCAATTCCATTTCTAGTCTTCATTAATACTTTGTCTCCAGTCTCAGTGTCTGTGAAGGGTTGGGGCACATGTCTTAACCAATAAGCATTGAACTGTATTACAGTTCTGGAAGCTAGAAATCTGAAGTCAAGACACTGATAGTATTGGTTCTTGTGAGGCCTGTGATAAGACAGTTTGTCTCTGCTACTGTCTAGTGGTCTGCTTGAAGGCCTCTGGCATTCCTTATATATGGCATTTTCCCTGTGCTCTCATGTTATGGGAACCAGGATGGTTCAAACCCAGAAAGGTTCCTAGAAGGCATGAACCTCAACCAGGGGTGCCAAGCTTGTGATACAGGGTGCCGTATTCATAACCCCCATACTGGCTAAATTTGTGACATTGTCAGAATAAAGACTAAAAGGACTAGTCTAGTTAGGTGGCAGGTCAATAGAACTTTATTTAACAGGAAGCCGAGCATATCCCTGATGTGGGCACAGGAAGGCACCAAGTCCTTTGTATAATATTTATATTTGTAAGACTCAAGTAATATTTATAGGAGAAGTTTAACTTCTCTTCAAATAAGCATTTTTTTGCCTGGCACCTGGTACTACCCAATCATTTTGCTGTTGGAAAATTCTAATACAGCAAAGCATGGAGACAGCAAATCTGAGGTGATCTTACCAAGGGTTTTTGTAAGGCATGGGTGCCTGTTTCTTGTAACTGCAATTGCCATTGTCTCAATTAAAAAGAATCTCTAAGTGTTGTGTACATTGCTCATTTGGAGTGAGGGTAGAGTAATGGTGTCTATCACTTTTCCCACCTCCTTGGGAAATGGGGCGAGCTAAGGGAAGAAAGATGTGCTGCCTTTATTTATAATGTTTAATTTTGCAGCCTTTATAGTCCTCCTTTCATTGTATCTTATGTTTTGGAACTAATTGGAGATTGCCAAACACCCAGTCTCCTCAATTGACCATGAGCATCTGCCAGATACTTCCTTCTAGACCTTAGAGCATAAAAACCCATCATTAGGAGATATTTATTCTCTTGTAAATGGATCTCCTTTCAGCCCAAGAATGAACTCCATCAGATGCTTTTCTTGAAATATTTATTCAGGATACGCATATCTAGAAATAGTCAATGCAAGATTAAAATACAGGTTAGCTTCTAAAAAATTCTAATTTGAGAAGGTGGGGTGAGAGACTTCAAATTCCATATCAATAATGTTAATTTTTAGCTCATTTTGATATCTTTTCATGTCTTGGATTTGAACTTGCTTTTGTTTTCAAATCTCAGCATCCCTAACTCAGTCTGGCTTATTCAGACCATCTTCCCTCTGTACTGGATTTCTTTTCTTACATGATGTTCATTTTGTAAGGATAGCAGTCATATTGGATTATGGCACCAAACTACTTCAGTATGAGCTCATCTTAACTAAATAAATCTGCAGTGACCCCATTTTCAAATAAAGCTATATTTTAGACACTGGGAATTAGAAACCCAAAATATGAATTCGAAGAAGACTCAACCCATAACAATATAGAATCGAGTTTTAGAGCATGCATCCCTGTTGGCATAAATTCAACAAAATGGCCTTAATTCTCATAGTTGTAGCGATGCACTTCAGCTAACCATGGCTGACCCGTAACTAAGGGTCTCCCAACACATTGGCCCTTCTATTTTCAGGTCAGCAAACCAGTCTTTCTCCTGTTCCTCAGCTTCTAAGGATTCTTGTAAACATATTAGGGCTCCTACATAGTCTAGGGCAATCTCTGTGTCTTGAAGTTTTTAATATTGACTAAACAGTCCAAGTTCCTCTGGCCATATAACATGTTCACAGAGTTCCACATTAAGATGTGGACATCTCTTTTATTCTTCCTACTCTAGCTGTTAGTTCATAGTATATTCCTTCCTTCCTTCTTTTCAGTACTGAGATTTGATCAGCCTTGCTCAGCTGATACTCTAATACTCTACCAGTTGAGCCATGCCTCCAGTCCTGTTTTTTGCTGGTTATTTTAGAGTCTGGAGGACTTTTTTTTTTTTAACCCAGGCTGGCCTCAAATTGCCATCCTGAGTACAGGCATGAGCCACCAGCACCGGCTATACTTATTTCTTAATGGCTACTTCTTTTCAAAAGACATCTGCCCCCCCTTACCCCCACCACTCCACAAATGTGCTTAATTGTACATATCCATGACATTATACAAAAGCCATCTACAAAACTCAATTCATTGCTTCTTAGAAACTGTATAAAAACAGACTAGGCCCACAAAATGGATATATGTGAATGGGTACAAAGTTATGTACCACCACACCACAGTTACATGAGACACATCAGAAACTCCATTTTCAGAGCTAAAGCCTAATTGAAAAGGTAAAAAGAGCCAGCAGAAAACCATCAGCTCCTCTCTGATCATACACTCTGGCCATTCAGAAAGATGTGAAAAATAGGACCTGACTATGTGTTTTCTAGCTGTGAGCAGTTTTGATTCAATTGAACCCACAAATGTTTATTGTGGTAGATGCTACAAAAACAGTTGAGCCAGGTGCCGGTGGCTCATGCCTGTAATCCCAGCTACTCAGAAGGCTGAGATCTGAGGATCACGGTTCAAAGCCAGCCCGGGCAGGAAAAGCTGTGAAACTCTATCTCCAATAAAACACCAGAAAAAAGTGGCGCTGTAGCTCAAGTGGTAGAGTGCTGGCCTTGAGCTGAAAAGCTGAGGGACAGCGCCCAGGCCCAGAGTTCAAGTCTCATGACCGACGAAAACAAACCAAACAAAAACCATAGCTGAGTACAATGAGCCGGGTGCTGGTGGTTCACGCCTGCAGTGCTAGAGATTTGACGGATAACGACGTCAGGTTAACCCCGGGCAAATCCAGGCTGGAGGTGTGGCTCAAGGAATAATGAACAAGCCCCGTGAGTTCCAGGCTCTGGCTCCAAACCCAAGTACCACGATGGGTGTCGAGTCCACAGGTACCAGAAGGGGAGCCAGTTGGGGGTCGATTGTGAATTGCATGGGGTGGCAGTCGGAGAAGCTGGCGGACCATTCCCCAGTGCCCGCGAAGCCTAAGTAGCCCGAGAGACCAGACGAGGTGCTCCGCACCTGCGGATTCCAGGACGCCTCCACCCGGGCACCCGGGGCCGGTTCGCGGCTGCGCGCTGCGGCCTCCGGCCACCAGGGGCGCCCAGCTCTCGCTCCGTCCGGGGCTCCATCGTTTCCGGGCACCGCGGCCCAGCGCCGCCATCGCCGTCCGCCGCTCCCGTTACCGGGGCAACCGCGGCGCCTCCTCGGGGTGAGCCCTGCCGGTCTCTCCGCGCCATTTTCAAACTGCTGTAGTTCGGGGCGGGTGACCGGGAGCTCGGGGAGCCGGAGGGCGGCGAGTGCGGGGGGGCGATGCGGCGGCCGGGGCTGCGGGTGAGTCCGGCCTGGGGGCGGCGCCTGGGCCTGGTCTTCCGGGACGCTGCGGGGTGCTGGGGGGGGCCGCGGAAGGGCGCGGGGACCCCGGACCCCCCCCCCCGGAAGCCGCGCGCGCGCCCCGGACGCAGGGGTTGATTTAAAGTTCAAGTGCGCCGCGTACAAACCCCGCGACCCTTCCCCGCTCAGGCCCGGGGAGACCCGGGGACCCGAGGACTGGCCGGGGTTCGGCTCCCCGCCCTGGTGCCCACTGCGGAGAGGGCAGTGGAGATGAGCGGTGCCAGCGTTCAGACCCTCCGAGGTGACGTGGATGGGTCCGATGGGACGGGGAAGGGCGAAGGAGGGAGTCCCAAACTTTGTATTTCCTGTCCAGGCTGGCTTCGAACCCGCGATCCTCAGATCTCAGCCTTCTGGGTAGCTGGGATGACAGGCGTGAGCCACCGGCGCCTGGGGGGGGGGGGCTCGGCCTTGGCTTGGATTCGTGTTGATGCTCCTGGGGTCCCTTTTTTGTCGCTTTCCCTCTCCATCCCCCCCCTTCCCCACGCCCCGGCAGGAGGAGTTGGTGGGTGACCCCCCCCCCCCAGCCCGGGTCTGTCAGGTAGGTTTTCCTCAGCGCCCCCATCTCGCAAATCGCTCTTGTTTCTGGAAGGTGAAGAAGCCTCCCTCGCTGGAAAGGCCCAGGCAGGACCCTGAGGGAGGTTTGGGAAAGGAGTACCAGGAACAGGCGCTGATTGACAAGTGGCCCCGGGCCGGGCAGGGCTGGACGGGACCCGGGAGACCCGGTGCCGCGCCACTGGGCAGCCTTCGTGGTGTTTGAGGAAGGGTGATAGCCGCGGTCCTTCCCCCCCACAGGGCGCTTGTAAGGATCGGACTTGTGCGCCTCTTCTTCACAGGCACTCCCGTGCGATCCGCCGTGGAGAACAACAGAGTTGCCAAACCGTCGGTAGTTGGTGCAGAAATAGGAGCCCGAGGATGAGCTGGTTTATGGGAAAAGAGCAAAGTTTCTAAAGAAATGAACTTCTCATAACAACTTGGTGTGTGCGCGCACGCGCGCGCGTACCAATCCTAGGGCCTGGACTCAGGGCCTGGGTGCTGCCCCTGAGCTGTTTGGCTCAAGGCTAGTGTGCGCTGACACTTGAGCCGCAGATCCAATTCCCGCTTTTGTGTCTGTGTGTGTGGTTAATTGGAGAGTCTTACGAACTTTCCTGCCCCCGCTGACTGGGAACCACAACCTTCAGATCTCAGTCTCCAGAGAGCTAGGATTACAGACATGAGCCAACAGCTCCTGGCAGTATTCTTGTATTATTAGACTTTTGTTAGCCAGGTTAGCAATTGAGATTGGTCTGAAAATGTTTCCTCACCAATGGTCAATTTTAGTTTTAATAGTTGCATTATTTGAGGAAGACAGGTATGTCTTAGAAATAAACATTTTGCCTTTTGCTTTCTGCTTAAGACTTTCGAAACATGATCAACTTTATTTTCTTTTCTTTCCTGTCCTGGAGCTTGAACTTGAACCCAGGCACTGTTCATTTAGTTTTTTCTCTCAAGGCTAGCAGTTGAGCCTCCTAAGTAGCTAAGATCACAAGTGTGAGCCACCAGCACCCAGCTTGGAGGCTCACATTTTTGTCCAGGAGTGGCCTCAGACCATGATCCTTCTTCCTGTGCCTCCCACTTCATTGGGATTACAGGAATAATCAATCCACTATGCCTGTTTTGTTTGTGGAGATTAAGTTTTGCTAATTTGCCCAGGCAACCAAGCAACCGGGATTATAGTGGTGAAGCAATCTGCTGCCTGTGCAGTGTCTGGCCTCTTCTGCTCAAATAATACTTTTGAGATTCATGCACTTTTGCTAATATGTATCAGTAGTTCCTTCCCTTTTATCTCTGAGTAATAGTGCATTTTATCAATATGAGTTTGCTTATCCTTTCACTGTTCATGTGTTTTTAGGATGTTTCCAGTTTGGGCTCATTTTGAATAAATTTGCTGTGAATATTCTGTCATCTTTTTGTGAATGTTTGCTTTCATTTTCTAGTATAAATGCCTAGACATAAAATGATGGTGTTATTAGCTTGGCTTTTCCCCTGCTGATTTTTACCATCCTGTCCCCCAATGTGTGAGCATTTCATTTGCTCTTAATCTTTGCCAAAATGGAGTGTGGTCAGTTTTTTAAATTATAGCCATTCTAGTATGGGCAAAAGTATCCTTCATTGTGGTTTGAATTGGTATTTCCCTGGTGACTAACGTTGAGCATATTTTCATAAATTATTCCTCCTAAAATAATCTTTTGCAAGGTACTTGTTCGTGTGTGTGTGTGTGTGTGTGTGTGTGTGTGTGTGTGTGTGTGTATTGGAGCCTTGATCTTAGGGCCTTGTGCTTTCACTTGGCTTTTTTGCTTAGAGCTGGTGCTCTGACACTTGAACCACTCTCCAGTGCTGGCATTTGAGATAGAATCTTTGGGATTTTTTTCTGCTTGGGCTGGGCTGGAACTGGCATAATCCTAACTCAGCCTCCTGCGTAGGTAGGAAAATGGATGTGAGCCACTGGCCCCTGGCCTGTTCAGGTCTTTTAACACAACTAAATTTTAGTTTTAGCTTAAATAAATGTCCTTACTGAGTCATTATGAGTTCCATTTATTTATTATTCAGTTATATGTCCCATTTAATTAATTAATTAAATTAATGCTCATCCTGGGGCTTGAACTCAGGGCCTGGGTGCTGCCCCTGAGCTCCTTTTGTTCAAAGCTAGCACTCTACCACTTGAACCACAGCTCCACTTCTGGCATTTTGGTAGTTAATTGGAGATAAGTGTTTCTCACACACTGTTCTGCCTGAGCTGGCTTTTAACTATGATCCTCAGATCTCAGCCTCCTGAATAGCTAGGATTACAGGTGTGAGCCACCAGCACAAGGTTTCCTTTTATATTTTATATATAAATCCTTCCTCAGATATTGTGATACTTTCTGGCCCTCTTTCAGTTTCTTTCTTGTAGGAAGGGAAGCACTGAGGTTTGAGGTCAGGGCCTTGCACTTGCTAAGTAGGTGTTCTCACTCAGCCACGCGTCTATCCCTTGCCTTTTTCATTTTTGTGATGGAGCATTTTGAGGAGATATTTTTAATTTTGATGAAGTCCAATTTACAAGTAATTTTTCTTTTATGTTTAGTGCTATCAAAAGAGTTCTAAGTTTGGTCAAAATAGATTGTATGCAACTATGAAAATAAAACAAGGAAAACTGTTGAAATTATTTCAGGCTGGGGAAGGAGTGTACGAGGAGGCAAGACTGATTGTAATATACTATACATATGCAGAGATGTAACCGTGAAATTCCCCTCTGTATGCTAATTTAAAAATCTGAAACAGTTAAAAAGAATTATCTATTTACCTCTGGGAATTTTTTGTTTTCTTCTACAATCTTTATTGGTTTAACTTTATATTTAAAATTTAGGAAGAGATATGTACTTTATAATACAGCATCACAGATCATAAATGTTAGCTTTATAAGCAGTAAATTAATTTATCTTAAAAAGGAATGAAAATAATGGTTTCATATGAAAATAATCTTAGGTTATTGAGAAACACCAATAGCAGCTCTAATAACCGTGTTTCATTCTTCTTTTTTAGGACTTTAAATTTTGAAGTGAATAGACCTGGTTCTGGAAGGCGAGATGACCACAGCTGCAGAGAGGAAGTTTATTAACGTCAGAAGAAGATTAGACCAGCTGGGATACCGACAGACTCTGACAGTGGAGTGTTTGCCTTTGGTAGAGAGAATTTTCAGGTAAAGTGAGAAATACAGACCTAAATGTAGCTAATCTAGTCCATTGGCGTAGTTTGTGGTTGCACTCCCTTCTTCCATAAAGAAGTGGGTAGACATTCAAGTCCTTTGAGTTATTAAGTCATTTAAGTGACAGGGTCCTTATCTGTTTTTCCTCCAGTCCTGCTCTCCCAGCCCTTCCTGCAGGGCTCGCTCACTGTTCACACTGCTTTTCTGAGCGGACATTTAGGAGGGTTTCTCTGTGAATGGAACTAGAGCTGAGGAAGTGCTGATATAGTCGAGAAATACTTTTCCTTTTTTTTGTTCTTAAGAAGAGCTGGAGATTGAACCCTCAGGTGAATTCTCTACCACTGAGTTTGACTCCCAGCCTGACTCTTCCCTCCCTCCTTTCTTTTCTTCTTTCTTGGAGCAATGCTGGGCTTGAGCTGTAGGTCTCAAGTTTTTACTTGGCTTCCTTTTGCTTCATCTTCACTAAGTATGTACTGAATAAATGTCCTTTTAGCCTACATTCTTAGATCCTTAGATCCTAAGATCCTTACATCCTTACTTGTGTGAGTCTTACTTGCTTAGCCTGGAGCATGTGTAGGCAGGCGATTCTGAGTGATTCAATGTATATGTACTTCAGAGCGATCTTGTTTTGAGAAATTTTAGGGGACCTGATACTTTGAAAGAGCCTGAAAATTTGTTATCACTTAAGATATATTTTAAGGTTAGAAATGTATTTGGAAGTATGTTTTAAGTTTACTAAAATAATTAATGGAATATTTTCTTGTATTTATATTTTCTATTTTTTAATTTCAGTGATTTAGTTCATACTACAGAAAGCCTTCGACAATTAAAACTATCTTCTGTGAAAGCTGAAAAAGAAAGTGCAAATTTTGATTTTGTCTTGGAGCCCTATAAGCTTGAAAATGCAAGATTGAGTAAGGAAAATAATGAATTATACCTGGAGCTAATGAGACTGAGAGAGTACTCAGAACAAAACACTAGAGGTAAAGGAAAATGGGTAATTTGTATGTGCAACATCTTTGCTCTTTTGGCTTTACATGTAGATAAGGCTAAAGTCTAATTTTGAAATTGCTGATTATAAAAAACAATAGCTCCCTGAATACCACCAGATGTGAATGGAAGTAGAGATAAGGAATTGCTGATATTAATAAATAAATATACATTCTATAGCTAGGTCAGACCTCGATATATGTGGATTAAAATTTAGAGTTAAAATTGCTAGAATGTTAGCAATGAGGAAAAGTTCTTAAAATAGCTTTTGTTTTTCATTGAAAATGAAAGTGGTAAAGTAAGGGAAAGCCATGTTTAACCAAGTTTCTGACCTAGGAAGTAGATAGTATAGGATGATTTCAAAGATACCAGGCCTAAGATAGTTATATGATTATTCTTTAAAAATTATTATTATTACTATTATTATTTGCCAGTATCAGGGTTTGAACTCAAAGTCTCAGACTCTTGCTCAGCTTGCTTGCTCCTGGTTGGTACTCTACCACTTTAGCCACACCTCCAGTCCTTGGTTATTTTACTGTAGATTCGTACTTTATGCCTGGCATGAATTCATAGTCCTTTAGTTTTATACCCAGTTTACTGGATCAAAAGCCATATTATATATTAAGCACCTATAGCAACATAAAACAGTATTTCCCCTTTGTGTTTAGTGAGATATTTGCAGTTTTGTTAATAATGGTAGAATAATGGGCTTGAGACAAAGCATGCATAAGAAGAATCAGGTGGAGCCTTTCTTGATTTGACCTTTTGTATTTTGTGAAAGGGAAGAACTTCATAGATTTCTTGATCTTTAGTCTTTGACTCTTTTTCATCGTAAGAATTGAAAACAGCATTGAAGAAGAGTACACATGAAACAGCTGATCTGAAATTTCTAAATAACCAATATGTTCATAAACTCAGACTTTTGGAGAAAGAGAGTAAAGCTAAGAATGAAAAAATTCAACAACTTCAAGAAAAGAATTTGCATGCTGTAGTACAAACTCCAGGTAAGTCTATTCATTCTTAAATTTGTTAGGATTATAATAAAGACAAAATGGTGGGTTATTTATTCCTGAGGACCTGTTTTCTTTTCTTTTCTTGTTTTTGCTAGTCCTGGGGCTTGAACTCAGAGTCTGGGCACTGAACCTGAGCTTCTTTTGCTTAAGGCTAGCATCCTACCACATGAGCCACATTCCCAGCCCAGACCTGTTAACTTTTCATGTACAACTCAAATCTTGGCCAGATGCTAAAAAATGATAAACCGTTGCCGGGTGCCAGTGATTCACGCCTGTAATCCTAGCTACTCAGGAGGCTGAGATCTCAGGACCACAGCCAGCCCGGGCAGGAAAGTCCATGAGACTCTTATTGCCAATATATTATCAAAAAACCAGAAGTAGAGCTTTGGTTCAAGTGGTATAGCACTAGCCTTGAGCATAAAGCAGCTCAGTGACAGCATCGAGGCCTGAGTTCAAGCAAAAAAAAAAAAAAAGATAATTTATCTATGCATTTTAGACCAGGACAAGTTTGATCATTCTATCCATTAGAAAAAGTTAAGTCCTGCTAGTTTTAAACATAATTAAGAAAATATTCCTTACTATTTGAGGTTATAGCATACTTACGTTACAGGTGACATCTATTTATTTTGGTTTTGCTGTTTCAATTTTCAGTTATCTGGCTCTTTGACATTGTTTAATGAGGATGTATACTTTGCCAGTTTTTTGTTAGTAATAATTTCTTGAGCTCATAATAGTGAACTACAAGACACACTCAGCTTTTAGTCTTACTAAAACCTAATGTCTATATAGTAGAGTGTCAGATTAAATCTGAGTCATATGTCACACATGAAGGCACATAAACATTTTATCGTCATGACCAAATGAGTGGATAATGAAAATGTGATTGTCTTAAGTCAAATAAGCCAAATTCAGAAAGACAAATTTGTTTTATTTCTCCTGATTTTTTTTTTAAGGTGGCAAGAAAAGAAGCATTGCTTTCAGGCGCCAGCGGATGCAAATTGATGAGCCAGTCCCCCCCTCTGAAGTCAGTTCTTACCCAGTTCCTCAGCCTGATGACCCTTACATTGCAGACCTTCTGGAAGTGGCTGATAACAGGTACGTTAAATCATTTACAACTGGGGTTGTAACCCAGGGTAATCAATGCTCAGCATGCTGAGTTCGGTCCTTAGCATCAAAATAAAAATAATGTGGTTTTTTTTGTTTTGTTTTGTTTTGTGGTGGTGGTTCTGGTGGTTCTATGGTTTGAACTCAGCACTTGTTAGGCAGGATTCTACTATTTGAACCACACCTCCAGTTGTTTTTGCTTTGGCTATTTTTCAGTGAGGTTTTAAATTTTTGCACCTAGTTGATCTCAGACTAAAATTTTCCTACCTGTGGCCACCTGTGTGGCTAGGACCACAGGTGTGTGCCACTATTTATTGAAATGAAGTCTTACTTTTTTACCCAAGCTGATCTTGAACCCATGATCCTATGATCTCCACCACCTTAGTACTTCAGAATACAGGCATGAGCCATAGCATCCAGCTATAATCATACTGGTTTAGTTGACCACTGGTTTGCTGTAAATCTCTTGGTAAGGAATGCTTTTGTCTTGGTAACTGTTGTGCCCTTTGTTCCTAGCACAAAATTTGTGTACAGGTACTCAAATATTGCCTTCTGACTTCTGTGGAATATTGCTGTGAAACTTTGATTTCAAATGGGTTATGTATGTGAAATTTTTGCTTTAAAGTAGTTTAGTGACATCAAGAACCTATTTCAGGAGCATTGCTTAGACATTTAGTTTCATCTTTTAGTTATCTTTTTTAGGCATCTCTTCAGATTTATTTCAAATGCCAGTTGGACATGAATAGATGTATAAGTGGATTTGAAAATCTTCTCTCATGATTTCTCTAACTCTGTATTTATATTTCCTTAAACTGGAATCAGATTTAAATTCTACTTAATTAAAAATTCATTAGGCCTCTTGAGCAAGGCACTATGTAAGTGTTCTGAGATATGAAGAGGGAGGAATAAGATGGTATTGCTGTTCTTTAGAAGTCTATAGTCAGTGGTAGAGATGAACGAGAAATACATGAGATGCCGATAAGAAAATTATAAGAGGTTCAGCAAAACAAACGAGTAAGTACTACCATCACCAAGGGTATCTATGGGAAGCACTCAGCCTGGATCCATTGAGGGAATATTGCACATAGTGCTTTGTAGATGGTGCAGAAAATACTGAGGAATTCTTTGCATTTAATTATCTTAGTATAATCTTTAAAAAAAATTGGTTGAAGAACTGATGATTTCTTCACTAATTTTGCTTAGTCAGTATATGTACCAATATATACATACTTACTTAGGCATGCAGTATTTTGTGCCTTGCTCTTCTGTTAAAGTTATAAACTGACAGTCAGACAATATAGTGTTACATTCTTATAATAATCCCAGCTATTTGGGAGGCAGGGATAGTAGGATTGTGATTCAAGGCCACCTAGACAAAACTGTTAATGAGACCCCTAGCCGGGCACTGGTGGCTCATGCCTGTAATCCTAGCTACTCAGGAGGCTGAGATCTGAGGATCGCGGTTCAAAGCCAGCCCGGGCAGGAAAGACCGTGAGACTCCTATCTCCAATAAACCACCAGAAAACCGGAAGTGGCGCTGTAGCTCAAGTGGTAAAGCGCTCGCGTTGAGCTGGAGAGCTAAGGGACAGCGCCCAGGCCCAGAGTTCAAGCCCCACGACCAACAAAAAAAAAATGAGACCCCCCTGACTCAACATCTAGTTGGGCATATTAGAATACACCTGTAATCCAAACTACTCAGGAAATGGAGGCAGGCATATAATAGTTCTAGAATAGCCAGGACAAAAGCCTAAGTAAGACCCTACCTGGAAAATAAACTAACGCAACAAGGGCTGGGAATGTGCTTGTCTAGCAAGTGTGTAGCCCTGAGTTTAAACTCCAGTACTGCCAATTAAAAAAAATGTTACAGCCTGGGATCACTTAAGTAAAATGTTAGTATTATTTAAAAATTGATTTGGGCTGCAGAGTTGGCAGCCTGTTTTTTGTTTTGTTTTGTCTTGTTGATTTATTCATTTATTTTTTGGCAGTCCTCAGAGCTTCACACTTGCTAGGCTGGTGTGACACCACTGAGCCATGCCTCCAGCCCTGTTTCTTACCAGCTTCTTTAGGATAGGGTCTCACTTTTACCCAGGCACATACCTGGGCAGTGATCCACTGCACTGACTTTAAGCCTTCCTGTCATCACTAAGATCACAGACATTCATCCAGCTTCCCTTCTGAGAAGACAGTCTTCTAGATTTTTCTGCCTGTGCTGTCCTGACTCCACGATCCTCCCAGTCTCAGCCTCCATGTAGTTTGGGATGACATGTGCATGCCACTGTGCCCAGCCAGGGGTTGAGAAGAGGTCTCACAAGGTTTTTTACCTCGGCTAGTCTTGAATCATAATTTTCCTGAGCCATAAGTCTCCTGTTGAGAGTCTCAAGTGCTGGGATTATAGGCTTGAGCCACAGACCTGGCTGACATTAGTTACTTTTGATGTCTTGTTTAATAGAGGTAGGAATTTGTGGAGAGTACACTGTATCTATGGATCATCACAATGAACCCTTGTGTTACCAATGCATATTAATGAGATATTTCAAAATTCACAAACCAAAATAAAACCAGGCCTGCCTTTAAGTCTTTATCTTTCCTGTAAAAACCTATTGAGATATTACAAATCTATTTGAGTACTTGTAGAATTCAGATAGTTTGCACAAAATATGTTCTTTTAAAATTTACAGATTATAGAACAAGTTGGTGTTTTTACCTTAGTCACTTGGAAAATTGTTCTCTTAATATTTTCTTTCAAGGATTGCATAGTAGTTTATTACATAATCCAAAGCTAATTAGACTTAGAAAACTTGCTTTAGTACCTTATTTCACTTAGTGATGCTCTGAAGTTTGAACTAGACCTTCAACTTTTTGGACCTAAGACTTGGTGGTAGGACCTCAAAGAGTTGTCCTAAAAATCAAAATAGAATAGAGAGCTGGCCACTGGTGCTTCACTATAGCCCTAGATACTCAGGAGGCTGAGATCTAAGAAGCATGGTTAGAAGTCAGCTTTGGCATTAAAGTCTATGAGACTCCTTTTCTTAGTTAACCACCAAAAATCCAGAAGTAGAGCTGTGGCTCAAGTGGTAGAATGCTAAGCTTGAGCAAAAAAGCTTAGGACAGTGCCCAAGACTTGAGTTCAAGCCCTAAGACTGGTATCCACGCTTGTGCATGTGCATACACACACACACACAGACACACACACACACACATACAGAGTAGTGTGATGAGTGTATTGGTACATTGGGTACATCGCATAATGTGCCCAAGTTTCAAGTTATTTACCACTGAGATTTCTACCTGTTCTCATGCAGTTCTCTCTCCAACATGCCATAGTCTATTAATGTTGCGGCTTTGGGACTCTGGCATGACACTTCATCACTCATTAAGAAGCAGGAAGTGTAGAATTTGTCAAACAACCATCTACTTTCATATCATTCATTACAAATGTGTTTCAGGATTCAGGAACTTCAGCAGGAGGTCCAGCAGCTACAGAACAAGCTAGCAGTGATGGAAAGCGGAGTGAAAGACTACGGCAAGCAGGTAGGTCATCATTACTGCATATCCCTATAGCTGTAAGGATTCTGTGGTCATAACTACAATTGTCTTGTCCCTGATATCACTGAGTTTTTATGCAGCTTTTATCTTTATCAGTTTTTTGGTAGAATTAATGCCTTGAATGGCCTAACAGCACTGAGCTCCCTTCATTACTCATTGAGAAAAATAGCAATTTTTTGTGTAGTTTTAGTTTTCTTTTAGGTGACACATCTATATCCCCAAATAAAATTTAATAAACACACTGTTCTTTCCATCTGAGGAGGGATTTTATTGATGTGTACTATGTTTTTTGTTTTGATTTGATTCTTAGGGGTGTGTGTGTGTGTGTGTGTGTGTGTGTGTGTGTGTGCGCCAGTTCTGAGGCATGAACTCAGGGTGTGTGTGTGTGTGTGTGTGTGTTTGTGTGTGTGTGTGTGTGTGTGTGTGTGCCAATTCTGAGGCATGAACTCAGGGTGTGTGTGTGCTAGTTCTGAGGCATGAACTCAGGGTGTGTGTGTGTGTGTGTGTATGTGTGTGTGTGTGTGTGTGTGCCAGTTCTGAGGCATGCACTCAGGGTGTGTGTGTGTGTGTGTTTGTGTGTGTGTGTGTGTGTGTGCGCCAATTCTGAGGCATGAACTCAGGGTGTGTGTGTGCCAGTTCTGAGGCATGAACTCAGGGTGTGTGTGTATGTGTGTGTGTGTGTGTGTGTGTGTGTGTGTGTG
>NW_012267224.1:27664849-27718070 GCF_000151885.1 Dipodomys ordii
GTGTGTGTGTGTGTGCCAGTTCTGAGGCATGAACTCAGGGTGTGTGTGTGTGTGTGTGTGTGTGGTGTGTGTGTGTGTGTGTGCGCGCCAGTTCTGAGGCATGAACTCAGGGCCTGTGCACTGTTCCTGAGTTTTTTTGCTAGCACTCTACCACTTGAGCTGTTCTGGCTTTTTGGGGTTAATTGGAATTGAGAGTCTGGTGGGCTTTACTGCCTGGGCAAGCTTTAAACTGTAATCCTCAGATCTCAGCCTCTTGAGTAGCTAGGATTTCAGGCATGAGCCACTGGTACCCAGCTAGGTTTTTCTTTTTTGGTACTGGGGATTGAACTCAGGACTCTGTGATTGCTAGGAAGATGCTCTACTACTTGAATCATCTTCAGCCTCATTTTACATTGGTCATTTTCATAGCAGCTGAGATTGAGATGGAGTTTCATGAATTTCTTTTTGCCTGTGCCGGCCTCAGACCATGATTCTCTGAACTCTGCCTTCCAGGTGGCTAGGATTACATGCTTGAACCACTATAGATGGCTTCCTCTTTTCATTTTTTTATTAGGATAAATTAACTGTGTATAGGAATTGCATTATGGTATTTACATAAATGCATATAATGTACTTTGATCAAATTTCCCCTCGGTCCCCTTCCTTTCTCACTCCTTTTTGAAAGTTTTTAGTAGATTTCATAATGCTATTTACGTGGTGTGTGTGTGTGTGTGTGTGTGTGTGTGTTATAAAAATGTACTCCTAGAGCCCAGGCACTGGTGGCTTATACCTGTAATCTTAGCTATTCAGGAGGCTGAGATCTGAGAATTCTGATTTGAAGACAATGCAGACAGGAAAGTCCATCAGATTCTTATCTCCAATAAACTACCAAAAGCTGGAAGTAGAGTTCAAGTGGTAAAGTGTTAGCCTTGAACAAAAGATCTAAGGGACAGTGCCCAGGTCTTGAGTTCAAGCCCCAGATCTGGCACACACACAGAAAAATGAACTTCCATAGTATTCCCCTCTATCCTCTATTCTTCCTCTCCCCCCCATTCCTTCCTCTTCCTCCTGACAGTCTCCTGTCATATTAATATTTTATATGTCTAGATTCTACATATGAATGAAAACATAATTTTTTTGAGTTTGGCTTTTCTCACTTAACATAAGTATGCTGTTTTATAATTGTAGGTGTTAGCCGTTTGAACATACATGTCTGAAAATTACTCTTTTGAGTGGCTGTATTTTTGTGTGTTTTTTTGCACAATCGGTTTTATGAAGCAGCAAGGGGTTATTGAAGGCAGAGTTAAATCAGGCATAGTGAGCTCTTGACATTTTGTGCTTTCTGCTGATGTCTTAGTTAGATTGCAAGCTTGCTCTCTCAATGTGCTTCCTGAAGCTTAACCTGGGTGATGTGTTCCTCCCATTCTGCTCATGGCTGCATATTCTGGAGTTCTGTGACTATGTGTTGGTATAACTCTGTAAAGTACCTTGGCAGAAAGGAAATCATGTCAAGCAAACATTACAAAGAGATGCTTAAAAATATCAAACATGTATGAGTTGGATGTTATTTTCCCATTCCTATTCACACTTCTGTGACATTTTTCTAAGTACTTTATAAACATACCCCAGCCAGACTTTGCCATCCTCTGCAACGTCTGTAATGTTGGTCCCCATGGCCAAAACGTCCAACAAACTGTGGCTATCAGTCTACTTGAGCTCACTCTGCCCTTTGTCAGATATCACTGCTCTTCTTTTTGCTGAGTTTATTTTGTTTTCTTCAGCATGTATTTCACATTGTGAGTGTGGGGGTCTCTACAATAAGACAGTGACAAACACAATAACAAAAACACTACTGTAACTTTCGCTGTTTTCAAGCTCATTTCCAGACTTACCATGGCTTTACCATGGCTCAGGATTTACCATGGCTCAACTTCTTAATCTTTAAAAAAACAATTTTAAAGTCAGGTTCCAGTGGCACACACGTATAATCCAAGGTTCTTGGGAGGTAGAGACTGGAGGGATTATGGTTTGAGACCTTCCCAGGCAAAAAGTTCATGACACACTATCTCATCAGAAAAAGCTATGCGTGGTGCCACACATCTATCATCCCAGTGCTAGCTTGAGGTTTAGGTATGTGTATTGCAGTCCAGGCTGGCCCAGGCAGAAGTGAGACTCTTCTCAAAAAAGAACCAGAGCAAAAAGGGTCAGAGACGTGTCTCAAGCAGTAGAGTACCTGCCTAGAGCATAGTATCCCTGAGTACTACAAAGCAGTACTTACATGTACTCAGGCTTAAAATTTAATGGGTAGAGGATTATTCTTGCTATTAAGGTCTAATTCTTCACACATGTGTAATCACCCACACGTTGCCTTTTATTACAATCTAATCATAGTGAGCCATTTCTGCTACCTCAAAAGTACTACATTGTGTTATGTTTTGTGTCACTACCTAGTGTGGTTTATATCCTTTTTGGATGTATTTGATAAGGCCTATGCTGCTTTCCACAGGCACAAACATACCATACAGAGTAAGTAAGCCACTTCATTCCCTTAACTACTTTGATGCCATGTACTGTTTCCTTTGTTCTGCCATGAAACCAGCAAATTTTTGGTTTGCTTACTTGAGCTTTTTCTATGAAGGTGAATCTTCCTGAAAGTTATAGTCAATGCTTTAGTCATTCTATACCAGTTCAATGCACAATAATTGGTGAATGTTTGATCTTCATTTCCTTTTTCTTTTAAAATGTGTATTTACTTATTTATTTTGGAAAAGAAAAAGCCTGCAAGTGTGTTTTTCGTTCCAAATTCTTGCATGTGACTTAGTAATACCAATTTATGGTTAATAGTGATCTTTTTGATTATCTGCTTTCTGAATAATCAGTAATTAAATTTGCTCCGGCTTTTTATTTTTAATGTTGCGGTTGAGTACAGCTCGGTTTCCTTAGTGTTTTGCATTTACTCATTCTCTTCAGCAGCCACTGAAGTCGCTCAGACTCAGGTTTGGTATTTGAATGTATTTGTTTGCTAGCAACTTGCTTTTTGTATTAGAAAATTGCCGAATCTTAGGAGAGGGAAATTTTTTAAATTTAAATTTTTTTTTATTGTGAAAATACCATACAGAGGGGTTACAGTTACGCGCAAGGTAATGAGTACATTTCTTATCAAGCATTGTTGTCTCCTCCTTTGTTTCCCCTTCCCAACCTTCTCCCCTCCCCCCTCTGGGCCCAAAGATGCTGGAGGGAATGTGAACAGAAGGGAACCTTACTGCATTGTTGGTGGGAGTGTAAACTTGTTCAACCACTTTGGAAAGTAGTATGGAGGTTCCTCAAAAGACTTCACATAGAGCTCCCCTATGACCCAGCAATCCCACTTTTGGGCATTTACCCAAATGATCACAAACAAGACCACACTAAAGCTACCAATGGAACCAACCTCGATGCCCCTCAGTAGATGAATGGATCAAGAAAATGTGGTATATATATATATATATATATGTATATATATATATATATATATATATATAATAAAATTCTATGCCTCCATCAGAAAGAATGACATTGCCCCATTTGTTAGGAAATGGAAAGACTTGGAAGTAAGCCAAGGCCCAAAGAAACATAGGTCCCATGGTTTCTCTTATTTGCAATAACTAGAATACGTCTGAGATAAGCAGAAAAGGTCAGATAAGTTGATGTTAGGCGAAATGAACCCCAAGATAGGATTCAAATTTTTTTTCTTTCTTGCTGTTGTTTCTAACACATTTATAAGATTTATAAGATGATTTCTTTGTTGCTTTGTATGTCCCTCCCCTACAGTATGACCCCTGCTTTCACTGTATTTGATGTTGGTATAATTTGTGGAGGGGAAGGGAAAAATTTTTTAATTAGAACCTATTTAATTACAAATTAAACTAGAAAATAATTATTATAAAATTAAGTTGAAATCAATTCAGTGAAAATATTTACTATGAAAACTGTGACAATCCTGTTGGCATTTTCTGTGCTACTTATTTTGTTCTGCATATATGCATTCTATCTGTGGGAACATGTGAATGTTAATTTTTGCACAGGCTCTGGGAGATAATAAAAAAGTACTTTCCAAGATCTGGCTCATTCCAGATCTTAGAAACTGATTGCCCCATTTTGTATCTCCAGATTGAGCTGAGAGAACGAGAGATAGAGCGCCTGTCAGTTGCTCTGGATGGTGGGCGGTCCCCTGATATCCTGTCTCTGAAGACCAAAAATCAAACCAATGAAAAGCTAATTGCTCATCTGAACGTTCAGGTAAAATCTCTTGGAATAATTGTTGATAATGGTCTGTAGATTTGTACATGGGACAAGATTGCCCACTAAGCTATTATTTATTTGATAGGGACAAATTATCTAGAAATAGAGCACAGCTATTGAAAAATATTGTTCTTAAAGGATGTTCAATGAAGCAAGAATTATGACACATCATAGAGTTTAAAATTCAAAAGAAGAGAATAAACTATGGACATATTGTGATCTTCAATTTGCTTTTTTTAAAATGTGAAAATGTACTTGGTAAGAAAACTTACTGAAAGAGAAATGCCAAAATGTATTAACAAAGCTTGTCTTTGTATGATGGTTGTCTTTGTATGATGATGGGATATATCCTTCTTTATGGCTTACTTTATTTAAAATTTTTTTTAGCTAGGACTGGGAAAGTGGCTCAGTGGTAGAGTGCTTGCCTTGCATGCACGAGGCCCTGGGTTCGATTCCTCAGCACCACATAAGCAGAAAAAAGTTGGAAGTGTCTCTGTGGCTCAAGTGGTAGGGTGTTAGCCTTGAGCCGAAGAGCCGAGGGACAGCGCCCAAGCCCAGAGTTCTGGCCCACGACTGACAAAAAAATAAAATTAAAAAAAAATGAAAATTAGCTATGCATTTTTATAGTATAAAAACAACATGTAAATATATAAATATTAACAAATATATAAGTATACATATATTTCTTTTATACTATTGTATATATGTTTATATATAGCATACACATATATATGTATATATATATGGTAGGCATATAATTCAGTGGTAGAGTACTTGCCTTGCATGCACAAGGCCTTGAGTTTGATTCTCAGCATCACTAGTAAAACCTGCATTTGGTAGGGGATAGGGGGAGCAAGAGAGTTCCATAATGTAAGACACATTACTGTATTTAGTAGTAAGAAATATCAGCAGTAGCTCTAGGACAGTGCTATCCAATAGAATTGCAATGTGAGCTAAATATGAAATTTACTAGTTTCCAGATTTTACAAAGTAAAAAAAAAAGTGGGATTAATTGTAATAATGTATTTATTCCAAAATTCTTATCTTTGAATCAGGACTTATGAAATCCTGTATACATTTTACATTTATAGCACATCTGAGATTGAACCTTCCATAGTTCAAGCGCTTAGTACTACATCTAGATGTGAGTGGCTATTCAATTGGACAGCACCATTTAACATATCATTGTGATATTTCTGCTGATAATTTTAGATCTCTGGGTAAAAAGTTAATGCAAATTTCTTAGTTATTTTTTCCTTCTGTGCTAGAAAACCAAAGCTAATAGATATATAGTTGGATTAAATAACCTATTGTCAGTTTCTCAAAATCAGTATTGCAGTGTAAAAATATAAAGTAGCTGTTGTAATTTTTGTATCTTTTAAAATGTAGTTTTAAAAACTATTAGTTGGAAGGCTCAGTATTTAGGATAATTTTCCAGTTCATATACTTCATGACTTGAAAATTTAATTTAGGTTGACTTTCTTCAGCAAGCTAATAAAGAGTTGGAGAGGCACATTCAAGAGCTTTTGGAAACCAAGGAAACAGTGACAAGCGAAGTTGTTAGTTTAAGTAACAAAAATGAAAAACTCTGCCAAGAATTAAGTGAAATAGACCAGTTAGCGCAGCAATTGGAAAGACATAAAGAAGAAGTGTTGGAGTCTGCTAATAAAGAGCTTGGGGAAGCAAAGGTAATGCCCTGTTTGGTTGTGGGAAGGTTCACTAACTGCTGGGTGGCAGTGAGCTTTGAGCCCTTCAGACTTCCTATTCAGGATAGAGGTGTCTTTATCTGGTGTTTTCATTTTTTGCTTTTGTTAGTTCAGTTCTTAAGTTTTTTTCTACCTTGTAAATGATTGCATTTTTTTTCTAGTTGTTTAAATGTTTTTCTATAGCACATATGAGAAATTTCTTTTTTACTTGGTTGGTCATGGAGCTTGAACTCTGGGCTTGGGCTCTGTCCCTGAGCTTTTCAGCTCAAGGTTAGCACTCCACCACTTGAGCCACAGCACCACTTTGGTTTTTTTTGCTCATGTGGTGCTGAGGAATCAAACCCAAGGCCTCATAAATACATGGCAAGCACTCTACCACTGAGCCACCTTCCTAGCCCTTTGATAAATTTCTAACCCATCTTGATTTTCTTTGAAATTTCTCTGTCTTTATCTTTGCCTTCTGAGAGAGCGTCTGAAGTTTGTCTTCTGACTTTTTTGCTCAGGCACCCCTAAAGGTGTTTTTAAAATTGTATGTCTTTGCTAACTTTTTCATCTTTTAGTTTAAATAGGTGCAAGCAGTAAAATTTCCAATGTACCATAATACTCAGCTCCTAAAATGAAACTATCTCATTTTTCTTTTAAATGTAGCCAGTAAAATCTAAATGACCTTTTCTCCTTGGAATATTCACAAAGTTTTATCCTATTTTACCATTTTATACCTGAATGTCTTTTTAATATCACTGTACCAGTCTAGATTAAACAGTACATGCATTAAAACTTTTTGGTTTTAGAAATTTCTTATGCCAACAAAATTAAAAGTGTTTTTTTTTTCTCTGAACAGAGTAATTATTAGGTATCAGTGGGACAGATATATCAGAAATGTTGATAAATATTTAAAAACAAAACAGGTTTGGAGAACTACATTTTTTAGCAAAACTTAATGAGAGAAAGTAGTATCTTATTTACAGCCTTCAGCAAGCCCCAACATTTCAGATTGTCTTTATCTGGTGTGCCATAAATTTTTAAATCTTGAACCGGTATGCTGCTATGTTATGAGATATAAGCCTTTCTTCCAAGCAGTGTGAGAAAGGTGGCTGAAGTGGAAAAGTAGGAGTTGAGACTCACATTATAGCCAGATCATAAACAAGTTCTTAGGGGAATCACTTTTTTTTTTTTTTGGGTCAGTCTTGGGGCTTGAACTCTGGGCCTGGGCGCTGTCCCTGAGCTCTTCAGCTCAAGGCTAGCGCTCTACCACTTGAGCCACAGTGTTACCAGTTTATTGGAGATAAAAGTCTCATGGACTTTCCTGCCTGGGCTGGCTTTGAAGTGTGATCCTCAGATCTCAGCCTCCTAAGTAGCTAGGATTGCAGACGTGAGCCACTGACGCCTGGCTGGGTGAATCACTTTTAAGAAGCACTCTCTATATAAACTAAAACTTTAGATTTTGATTCCTTAAAACTGTGCAAGGGCTGGGCATGTAGCTCAGTGACAAAGCACCTGTATAGTATGAGTGACACCCTTCGTTTGGTCACTAGCACCACAAAAATACAAAGGAAAAGAAACTATTCATACCATAGTTTCAGATAGTATTTGGAAAGCCAGGAGGACCTGATAGGCCCTCCCTCCCTCCCTCCCTCCCTCCCTCCCTCCCTTCCTTCTTTCCTTCCTTTCCTTGCTTCCTCCCTCCTAAGGAAGGCCTTCCTTCTTTACTTCATCCCTTCTTCCCTTCTCTCTCCCTCCCTTCCTTCTTTATAACAATTATTTTCTTTTTGTTATTTTTACATAGATTCTCATGGATTTTTATGTGTTTGTTTTTTGTCATTGTTGTTTGCCTCAGCTGGCCTTGATCTGTGATTCTCATGATCTCTGCTTCTTGAGTAGTTGGAATTACAGATGTGAGCCACTGCCCCTAGCCCGAGTTGAATTTATACATTGTCATACACTAATCAGTGGAATAGAACTCCACTAATAAAAAGCCCACAGCAACTCAGTGTTGAAAAACAAAAAGTCCTTCCTCTAAAGCCAGGAACAAGTATAGGAGACATACTCTCATCACTTTAACACTGAGCTTGGCTCATTAATGGCAAAGTAATAGATACCCATAATCCTAGCATTTGAGAGGCCAATACAGGCATCTCATGAGCTTGATATCAGTCTTGGTCTATATTACCAGAGCTTATCCAAAAAATAACCCCAACAAAAACTATAGTGCTGAAAATCCTACCAAGAGCAGTTAGACAAGAAAAAGAAAAAGCAGGGCTGGGAAAGTGACTCAGTGGTAGAGCGCTTGCCTTGCATGACTGAGGCCCTGGGTTCGATTCCCCAGCACCACATAAGCAAAAAGAAAAAAGCCGGATGTGGTGCTGTGGCTCAAGCAGTAGAGCGCTAGCCTTGAGCTGAAGAGCTGAGGGACAGCGCCCAGGCCCAGAATTCAGGCCCACGACCGGACACCCAAAAAAAGAAAAAGAAAAAGCATGCAGATTGTAACTGAAAGTAAACTTACCTCTGTACACAGGATGTGACCTCAGGTATCATGAGCCCTAAAAATTCCACACCAAATAATAGAATTAAACCAGGCACTAGTACTCACACCTGAAAACCTAGTTACTTAGGAGGCTTGGACCTGGAGGATCTCAATTTGAAGCCAGCCCTGGCATAAAAGTCTGTTAAGATGAGATTTCCAGCCAAGTGCTGGTGGCTCATACCTGCAATCCTAGCTACTCAGGAGGCTGAGATCTGAGGATCACAGTTCAAAGCTAGCCTGGGCAGAAAAGTTCATGAGATTCTTATCTCCAATAAACTACTTAGAAAAAGCCAGAAGTGGCGCTGTGGCTCAAATGGTAGAGCACCAGCCTTGAGCACAAAGGCTTAGGGACAGGGCTCCGGCCCTGAGTTGAAGCTCCATGACCAGCAAAAAAAAAAAAAGACTACATGTCCAATTAATCAACAAAATGTAGAGCTGGAGGAGTAGCTCAGGTGGTAAAGCTGGCTAGGCAGTCATGAGGCCTTTGAGTCCAAGCTCTAGTACCAGGAGAAAAAAAATAGAATTAATGGATTTAATAAGTTACATTTGATAAAATACAAAAATTAGGTGCAATTCTATAAGCAAAAAATCTAAAAATGAGATTAAGTAATAGCATCACAAAGACAAAATACTTAGGAATAAGCCTTAACAACATGGTAAAAAACTATGAAACATTGCTAAAAGTTAATGAATATACAGATAAATACAAAGACATACTGTATTCATCAGTTGGAATACTTAACCATTACTAAATTATCCAAAATCATCGACAGATTCAGCAGTCTGTTATCAAAATCCTAGTAACAGGATTTTCAGAAATAGATAAAATCCTAAAATTCATACAGAATCTCAAGAGACCTTGGAAAGCCAATAGTCTTAGGAAGACATAATTCATGTAGCTTTGATTCTGCTTTTGTGGTTTCAGTTCGCTGATGCGCTTTGTCTCATCCCTTTTTTGTTCCTCCTTCTGCATCCTCTGTGCTCTGTGCACTAGGTACTTAACATGGCTTCTCATGGCCTGTCTACAAGTCTCAGAAATGACAACGTGGCTAACAAAAGACTACTATTGAGTCATAATATTTTAATGGCCTCCTGACCTCTGGGTTGCAGAATAGGGGATCCAAGTTGGTAAAAGCAAGTAGGGAAGATTAGGATATAATAGTACCATAAGAAACCCTAAAAAATTAAGGCCCAAGGAAAGTCCTACAAGTACACAGTAGGTAAAAACATTTTGAAGTGGCCCTTTCAGATATTACATATATGTTCTGTAAGCATTGGTATCCAAAAGAATAAAGAGAACCTCAACTCTGCTTCCTCTTCATTGAGACTACTAGGACTAAGGCTTCAAGTCCTACTAGTGAGGGGAATGTGAACTACTTGAAAAATTACTCAGTCTCACTGTGCTCTGCCTTAGTGATAGGTATTCATAGGCTTTTAGATCTTTACCTAATAGGCTTTTTATTCCTAGAAAGAGATTAAAAGAAACCTCAGTGAAATGCGGAATCTTGAAGAAACAATGGCAGAACTTAAACTGGTAAGTTAGTCATACTAAATTGCCAGCATTTTAAGTGGGAAATGCTTTACTGAACATATAATTTACATACAGTATTCAGTCATTCAAGTGTTGTCTGTTTTATGCAACTGTCACTATTGTTTAATCAGAGTGTTTTTGCCCCGTAACAATAAGACTTTTACTCTTTAGTACTCACTCCCTGACAACCAGCATCTACTTTAGATGCTGTAGATACTATATTGTAACTATTCCATATGGTAGTTCAAATGTACTGGATTCTTTCATTCAGCATGGTGCTCACTATTTGTATGTATACTATAAATGTTGAATGACTCATTATGCTGGTCTCAGGCCTGTGACCAAGTTTCAGTAGTGGGGGCTGACATTAATGCCTCTGTTACTACTTTCTGGTCTTTCTTTTATCTTCTACTAGTGCTTTGTTGTTTGCATTAATACAATTAATGATGGTATTAGTAGTTAATGTTTATTAAGTACTTAACCATAGTGGAAATGCCAGGAACTAACTACTCCACACCTTTTAAACATAAGCTTTTATAATTTTTCATGCACAAGTACATATTCATTTAGAATCAAGTAGAAAAATATGCCGCACAAATTGGAAGAAAATATAAATGTAACAGTTCTTCCATCCACAAAGAAGCATTGTTGATCTTTAAGTTCTTTGGTGCTGCTTTTAGCGACCATTGTTAATTGACTTTAATTGAAACTGTATGCATGAATAATTAAAAGTGTGATTATGAATACATGTGTGTGGATTGCAGTTATCTAAGTGCTTATAAACATCTATTTAAAATTTCAAGTGCTATAATGTTTTACAATATTATTAGAAATTGTTTATAGTATTAAAAACTTACAGGAATTAAGCGCATGCCATAAAGAAAAGGAAAGACTGAGTGATGAACTCCTTCTGAAATCAGACCTGGAAACTGTTGTTTATCAGCTTGAACAAGAAAAGCAAAGACTTAACAAAAAGTTGGAAAGTTTTACAAGTACAGGTAAGATAATACAATGTTAGCAACTTGAAAAGTAATTGAGATTTGTTCTTAATATATTCCTTTTTATTTTTGATTATTTAAGTTGTTATACAAAGGGGTTTTGTTTCAACCTGTAGTTTATTATTTTTCTTAGTAGATCATCTACATTCATTTAATAGATGTTTGTAGAGAGCTTGACATGAACCAGAATCCACATTAGGCATTGTAGATAGGGGGGAAACCCCTTCATCTCTAGGAACTTTCAGTATTGTAATATGTTTGATTGGTTAGTCCAAGAAACCCTGCTTGAACATTTTACAGTATCTATTTTTTTGAGACAGACTGGTAATAGAATGAAAACCAAAGAGCATTCCTTCATTGTTTCTTGGAATGAATGTCAACTCATGAATTTGACAGCTGCATATTGTAAATGCTTACTGTGTATCTGCTGAATAAATGGAAGAAGAGATGGTAGCAAATCAGAATATATCATGAAAATTTTCAGTGCCTCACAGTTTTAACAAGTATTATCTAAATTAGGTCATACTATAAGAACGATAGTATTTAGATACTTTCATTTATGAAGAGTTAATTTCTGTGTTAAAACTAGTAACTGTGAGCAGGGTACAATGGTGTGGGCTTGTAGTCCCAGCCACTTTAAACACTGAGGCAGGAAGATTGCTTGAGCCCAGAACTTTGAGATCCGTGTAAGCCAATTAAAAAATGAAAAACTGATCATTATACTTACTTGAAAAAGACTTGTTTTGATCTCTTTGTATATGCATGAAATTCAAGCTTAGTGTTAGATTTGCTCATGTTCTGTTTGTTTGCAAATGTATTTGTGTTTCACTGCATTTTCAGATATTTAGAAAGTACCATGTGGAAATGTATTGCTCTATTTTGAAGGTACTAGATAATACCCTGTGATTAGAAAAAAAACAGGGGGATTTGACTCAGTGGATTTTTATTTAAACTTTTAATGTTTCACTTTTTTCATTTTCCTCTTTTAATATTTATCTCTTTGACACTTGTGAGTGATACACAAAATAATTCACGATTTCTTGTTGCTTTCATTTTAAAAAGAAATTGATATTACACTTTAATTTGCAGAAAGAAAACTTACTCTGGAAGTTGAGAGAATGAGGCTGGAACATGGAATAAAACGTCGAGACAAGTCACCCTCTCGTTTAGATACATTTCTGAAAGGTATAGAAGAAGAACGAGATTATTATAAAAGAGAACTAGAACGACTCCAACATATAATACAGCGAAGATCTTCCTCTATAAATTATTGTGCACGTGAAAAACTTGCAATGCTTAAGACATTAGAAAAGGTAATACCTCTGTAAAAGAGTAATCGGTAAGGTGGAGAATACTGTTATGAAACTTGTTTTATTATTATATTACATATAACTTTATTCACTTTGCTTTTTTTTTTTTTTTGGTCGATTGTGGGGTTTGAACTCTGGGCCTGGCCGCTGTCCATGAGCTATCAGCTCAAGGCAAGCACTCTACCAGTTGAGCCACAGTGCCACTTCTGGTTTTCTGAGTGGTTAACTGGAGATGGGGGCTGGGAATGTGGCTCAGTGGTAGAGTGCTTGTCTTGCATGCATGAGGCCCTGGGTTCAATTCTTCAGCACCACATAAGCAGAAAAAGTTGGAAGTGGCCCTCTGGCTCAAGTGGTAGAGCACTAGTCTTAAGCTGAAGAGCTGAGGGACAGTGCCTAAGCCAAGAGTCGAGGCACAATGCCGACTAAACAAACAAACAAAAAAATTTCATGGACTTTTCTGTCCGTGCTGGCTTTGAACCACGATCCTCTGATCTCAGCCTCCTGAGTAGCTAGGATTATACTGATGCCCTCTTCTCCTTCCCTCTTCTCCTCCCTTTCCACAAGGTAGAAATGCTGTTGCCTGGATTAAGTAGGAAAATGACCCCTTAACAAGGTAGCAATGCTGATTGCTAGATTAAGGAAAGGTGGATTAGCTGTGTCATGGAGAAAAGTGCGAAGCATCGGGCTTAGGAACTAGAGCCCAGGGACTCTGCTGATGGACACTTCTCTCTAATGATTTACTTCCTGGATCACCTCTGTTCCTCCTGGTAGCAGAGTCTCTTTGACCACATAGCAGGCAGGCTTCATTTGTTTGCAGCGTTGGTTGGACCAATCAGGATGGAGCATTTCATTTTGTCGATTGAGCATCTTCTTTGCTGTGGGAAATGGCTAGAAATTGGAAGTGAGTTCTGAACACGTATCCACTCTATACATTTACAAGTTGACAGTTTAAAAGTGTTCACTTTGAAAGTTTGACATGATGGTAATCATAGCCTATAGTTTCAGCTACTTGGGAAGTTAAGTCAGATGGATGAAAAGTTTAAAGCCAGACTGGCCAATAAAACAAGATCCTATCTCAAAAAAAAAAAAAAAAGATGAAAGCTAGCAAGCTGGGTGTGGTGGCTCACACCGATAATCCTAACTATAGTATCACTATGTAGCTCAGGTGTCCTTAAACTCATTGTGTAGCTAACTGGCCTCAAACTCATGATCTTCCTATCTTAGTGTCCCTTGTACTGCTGTTATCAGTGAACACTACCATGCCTGGCTTCAAAGCTGTTAGCCTGAATATTTGATTCAGTTGCTTTGTACAGATTCATAATTAAAAGACAAATGGGAGTGGTAATGGTAAGGTATTAGTACAATGAGATACCTTTCCCCCTTTAATTTGCTTACTTTCTTGAAATGTTGTTTAGCTGGCACAGACCACCCCTTTTCTAGAATTCAGAAATTGGACTGTATTGGAATATTTTAAAGCCCCCAAATAAACCAAAGCAATGGGAAATACATGAGTAAAGTGGGTATGAATGAGGCATGGAAGACAGACTAGGACAAGTTCCTGATCTTGTGTGACTATGTAGTAAGGAGTGATGAAAAGGAGTTAATTATTATATATTAATACTAACGTATACTTACCTACATACAAAATACATTTAGAGATGAGTTCAGCAACACATGTTCAGGAATGTATGCTTTCCTAGGTGCCATATTGGGCACTGAATGTGTGGTGAAAAAGCCTGGATATCTATTATGTCCCTCATGGAACTTAAATTTTAGTAGATATACATTTAAAAACAAACTCATGTTTGTTTTTGCACGTACTACCACTGAGCTATTTCTGCAACCCTTAATTTAATCTCATTTATAATAAATGTTAATGAAGAGTAGAATAGATATGAAAGCTTGAAATTAGTCCATAAAAGATATAAATTAAGTGGAGAATCTAGAGGAATTCATTATGGAAAGTGACATTGAACTGAGTTCTAAACAGTAATGAAAATAGACTTAAATCTTTATTCATTGAGTCCTTTTCTAGAATCTGTACAGATCACTTCCTTTCTGTAATTTTTAAAATTTAGATATCATTGGGTTATGGATCTCATTTTATAATTTCAAGTCTGTACTGAATTATCAGATAATCCCAATTTAAGATGCCTACATTTAGTACTTTAACAATAAAATACTATAAATGTGCCATCTTTATTTTTCACAGTTAACACTAGAACTTTTGAATTGAACTGGAATAGTAGGCATATTCTTGTTTTAGAAATATTGAAAGCAAGGTATGTTAAGGTGGTACATTGACTCACTGATAAGCTTATATTACTTGTTAGAAGTATTTGCATTGATCTGATTGTAAAAATAGACCTTGTATAGGTGTCATTTGAGGATGGTTGGGGTTAGGCCTGGTTGGAAAATTGATCTTAATATTCAGTCTTATTGATCACTGAAAAATAAGTGACACTGTTAGAGTTACTTGCACTGGGTGAACAAATACACATATACCCACCTGATCCCTTCCCTGGAGAGGACTTAAAGTAATGGTGCTTAAAAATTTCCAGGACTCAAAATCACTTTTAAGCCTTAAAAAACAAAGTTAAGGAACCCTACCATCTTAAGTTTCTAAGTCTGGAATAAGCCCCAAATTTATATGTGTTACAAGTTCCTGGGCATTACTGCTGTTTCTGGTGGGGCTTATCAGGTCCAGGAGAACTGTGGAAGGATCTGATGGGACCTGATTGAATGTTGACAGCTGGGTCCCCAGAGAATTCGCCTCAGTACTGCCAGTGTTATCATTTACTCCGATAGATTATTTTTCTGTTAAAAATGTTTTCCTTTATTACATTAAAAGAACTTCTGTGCCTTTTGTCTATTAGCCTTGCTCAGTCATCCTCATCACTGGCATCTTTGTGACAACCATGTGGTGATAATTATAACAAATGGTAACTTCTGTCTTTCAATTATGTTTCAGGATGATTACAATTCAGAAATTCATGTGATCACAAAAGAAAGAGATGAACTTCAGCGTATGCTAGAAAGATTTGAAAAATACATGGAAGATATACAGTCCAATGTTAAATTATTGACAGCAGAAAGAGATAAACTGAGTACCTTATATACTGAAGTAAGAAATGTATTATAATTAACCCAACTGTTTTCTAAATGATAGAACCGGTTAACCATGGTGAAGCCAATATGCATTCATCAAAGTTCTTTTAACATATGGACCTTGTGATATTCCTTCATAATTAGAATTTTAATTAGTAGTATATTCTCATCTTGTTCTCAAAGCACATATTTCACTTTTTTACATCTATTCTCCCTTCTAGCGTGTGCATGTGACAGATCAAAACTACCTGAACAGGCCTCACTCTGAGCCTAATTTATTCTGGGATTTAGATATGTACCATATGTCTGAATGCCAAGAATAAACGTAGGTAGCTCACTTGCTGTTTGGACTCTTGGCTATTAAAGGTGTAAACACTAGTGAAAAAGGCTCTGCTATGGGAGAGGAAATCAATATAACATGGCCCCTTTCCCATGCCTCACTGTCCTAAGGGCAAAGGGAGTCTAAGCAAAGCCTGGCATACAAATTAATCCACTTTTGGAGTTTCTTGACAGTACTTAAATTTCAGCTCTCTTGGGTCTGCCTAGCTAATTTCTGTTTGTCTGTCTGCTGTACTTACTACATCTTTCAAATATCCTTTTTGGTTTTATCATTCGATTTGAATCCTTTTCCCCATTACTTTGTTGGAGTTTGGGAAGACAGTGGAAATAGCATGTATTTAGTTTATCTTTTCAAAATAGTGGATGCATTCAAAGTGTTTATTTATGTCTTTAATTCTCTAAGGCTCAAGAAGAACTATCTACATTAAGACAAGAATCCTCCCAAACCACAGTCCCTAGTAATCTTGTTAGTCTTATGGAAAAGGAAAAGGAAATTGCAATGTCTGACTTAAGAAGACTTATGTCAGAAAGGGAAGCCTTAAAAGAAAAGTTAAAAGTAAGTAGTCCGGGGCTGGGAATGTTGCTTAGTGATAGAGTGTTTGCCTAGCATGCATGAAGCCCCTGGGTTCGATTCCCCAATACCACATCAACAGAAAAAGCCGGAAGTGGCACTGTGGCTCAAATGGTAGAACACAAGCCTTGAGAGGCTCAGGGACAGAGCCCAGGCCCTGAGTTCAAGCCCCAGGACTGGCAAAAAAAAATTAATACAATTCACATATTAACGTGTATTTTCCTATGACACTGCTAATGATGCACATCTACATGGTATGGGCAAGTGGCGCAAGCTGGCAGACCCAGCTTGCCCGATTAGGCTCAGCCTGTAGCTAAGAGTGCTTTCACATTTCTACATTGCTTTCAAAAAACAAAATAAAACAAAAAAGTTGAAAGCAAAAAAAACAAAAACAAGAGAAGACTATTTCATTTTGAGAAAGTGTTACTGGAATATGTTTACAGCCTGTAGTTTTCTTTTTGTGTGTGCCAGTTAAGAAATGCAGTAGAGATATTCATTCCACAATATGTGCTGTCTGGTTTTTTACAGAAAATATTTGTTGACCCCTGAACTCAAAGGGAAGTTTTTCATGTGAAGAATGACACTTTAAATAAAAGAATGCCATACAGTTGACCTATTTAAAAAAAAGTATAATTCAGTGGTTTTTAGTATATTCATAATGTACAATCTTTACCACAGTCAACTTTGGACACACTAGGAAACTTTGTATCCATTTACTGTCAGTTTCTTTCCTCATGGGTCTCCTCAGACACAGGCAACCTGTAACGTACTTTCTATCTCTGGGTTTGTCTATTCTGGGCATTTCATATATATTGAATCATTGAATATGTGGGTTTTGTTTTGTTGTGTTACAGTGCCAGGAATTGAGCAATAGGCCTTTGAACATATAAAGCAAGCAATCTACCATGGAGCGAACTATATCCCCAGTTGAAATATGTCATATTTTTACATCTGGCATTAGCATGTACTTTGAGGTTCATCTACAAACAATCCTAGAACATTTGTTTGTAAGTTTTTAGTGTGGTCATGGGTTCATGTTTCTTGGGCATATCCTGCTCATACGGTAGCTCTCTAGGTCATCTGCTGAATTTCCATAATCACCAAGGCCAAACTATTTTCCAGAGCTGGCTTTCCATGTTACACCCCCCCATCATGAAGAAGGGCTCTAGCTTCTCTACATCCTCTTCAGTGCTACTTTTACCTGCCATTTTTATTATACTCTTTCATTATGGTTTTGATTTGCATTTCCTCAGTGCTTAATGATGTTAAGCATCTTTTCAGGTGCCTATTGGCCAGTTTAATTTAATTTGATCTTTTTTTTTGAAAAACATCTGTTGAGATCTTTTGCCATTTTAACATTAGGTAGTTTTCCTCATCATTATTGACTGAAAGTGTTTTCATATATTTTTGAAACAGCCCCTTCCTTATCAGTACTGCCTTGCAGACGCTTCTGTGGGTCTTTGTTTTACTTTCTTACTGGTATCTTTGAAACACAGAAGTTTGTAATTTGTATGAAGTCCAATCTATCCTGTTTCCTTAGTTGCTTGTGTTTTAGACTCATATCTGCAGGAAGTATTTTAAAATTCCTTTTGTAATCTCCCCCCAAGTAAATATGTTAGTATTTGTGAAGTACTTAACAATGTTCAGCACATTATGAGTATTATTATTATGAAATCTGTTCTCTCCATGCAGTTTATGTTATGAAATTAATGCTTTGAAAGTAACAGCTAAACTTAGGGGAAAAATAGGCATTTTAATGGTAGTCTTTATGTCACAAATTTGACCCCCCATAATGCAGTTTGCAAATGTTTTCAATTGGAATCTTTGATAAAATGCCTTCCAAAAAGTTTTTTCCTATAAAATCCCAGACCACGAGGTCTGGGAATGTGGCTTGGTGGTAGAGTGCTTGCCTTACATGCATGAAGCCCTGGATTCGATTCCTCAGTACCTTATACACAGAAAAAGCTGGAAGTGGCCCTGTGGCTTAAGTGGTAGAGTGCTAGCCTTGAGCAAAAGAAGCTCAGGGACAGTGCCCAGACTCTGAGTACCAGCCTCAGGACTGGCAAAAAAGAAAAAAAACAACAACAGACCAAACATGAAACTTGTGTGTAATATGGTAACTTTTAGCACAGGCTACTCATTTTTCTTTTCCTGTGTGTTGAAGTGACCAAAAATGTAAAAATAGCTCTTTAAATATTTAAACAGTAGTACTGAAAACTTGGGAAGAGTGACATTCAAACTACTAGAATCCTTCTGGGTTGTGGAAGACAGGATTTTATGAGTTTTCAATGAACTTTTACTTAACAACTGAATCCCTCAGACTCCTAGTGAGAAAGCTACTCTGCTCCAAACTCAGTTGCCAAGTCTAGGTGTTAGGGCTAAAGTGTCTCTGAAAGCTCTTGTCTTCTAAATAATTAACTGGATTCCAGCAGTGCTACTTCATTTCCAATATTGAACAAAAGTAAGCTTTAACCATGGGGGAGGATCTGTCCCAAGTGCCTTCTGTACATGCTCTGTCTTGGAAATTCTAAAAGTCTTTTCTCATTGGTGCTGCTTACAGATGATGTCTCTGAATTACAGTGAGCTTTAAGTAATTTGCCCAGCCTCCCCCATTGTGCGTTACAAGGAGTCTGACTCCTGTGGACTTGTTACTTTCTTCTACTCTGTACTTCCTTCTTTGTGTCTGCTCCCAGCCTGTTCTGGTTATTATTTTTTTTTTGGGGGGGTGAGTCGTGGGGCCTGAATTCTGGGCCTGGGCACTGTCCCTCAGCTCTTCAGCTCAAGGCTAGCGCTTAACCACTTGAGCCACAACGCCACTTCTGGCTTTTTTCTTTTTGCTTATGTGGTGCTGAGGAATCGAACTCAGGGCCTCATGCATGCAAGGCAAGCGCTCTACCACTGAGCCACCTTCCAGCCTAGTTATTAAGTTTTCATCTGCATTGTTAGACTTCATTTTTATCTCTATTTAACACTCAGAATTATCTTTCAGAAATGTCTGTGTCACTTTCTATTTAATTAAAATCCACAAACTGTTTACAAACACTATAGTGATCGCCCCTTGCCTACTTCCAGGTCTAGTGTCTTTTCCCCTAAGCTCACCTTTGCTGTTCCTTACTCCTGTTTTTCATAAAATTCCAACCTTACTGGCCTTTTTCTTGCCTCTTCTCTGTAAACAGTTGAAAGATTCATTCATTCACTCCTCCTAATTCCCTTCTCTGGCACATTCTTATTCATCTTTAAATTCAGCTTAAATAGCAGATAGCAAATAAATGCTAGCCCTAGATGCCTTTTTGTGCCCTGTTTTTCTTAGATCTCTTATGGAGCAACAGTCCTTACTTACTCTGCTAAGCTTTTGGTTTTTTTATACTTGTGCTAATATGGGTTAAAATGTGTAAGTCTTTTTTTTTAATTGTGAAAATACTGTACAGAGGGGTTACAATTACATGGGCAAGATAATGAGCACATTTCTTATCAAGCATTGTAGCCTCCTCCTTTGTTTCCCCTTCCCATCCTTCCCCCCCACCCCTACCCCCCCCATCCCTGCACTAAAGTTGTAAAGTTCGTTTTCAACATAATGACTTGTACATCTCATTATTGCAATGGGTCCACCTGTATCCCTATTTAAACGATTTGTGTGTAAGTCTTTATAAATGAATCTGCCATGCCATCTCTTTTATAGACACACCTAGAGGTAGAGATTGTAGATGATAGCCTGTTATGTTTTCCTAAATCCAGAAGCAATTTTTATAAAATAATGATCTTTCTAAAACAGATCTATGGTTTATGAAAAGAAAACATAGCCCTATAGACTTTCTTACTTACTTTGGTCACTTTGTTTTATTATCAGATATAAACGAGCAATTTTCTACAAAATTCTCTTTCAGAACATCCAAGAAATGAATGTTTTTGGAAAAGCAGAATTAGAGAAGACTGTTGAACATTTAACACATATTAATCATCAGGTAATTCGTTAAACTAGTTTTGGGACACATTGTGTTTTTATGAATGGCTGTGTCTGATCAACCCCGGGTGGACTATATAGCATAACATCGCTGGCAAAGCTGCTACACAGCTACACCGTTGGTACTGTGTGTGCCAGAGGCTGAAATGGGTTCCAGTCCACTTCTGTCTGCTGAACCTATAAGAAAACTGCCTGACCTTTCTGTGCCTCAGTTCCCTTATTTATAGAGTATTAGGGCTATTGCTTTTCAATGGTTTTGTGAAAATTAAATGGATTAGTAATACAAGTAAAGAACTTAGAAAAGTGCATATTGAAGGGCTCAGTTGCTATTGATGATTATTGTGGTTTTGGTCTTGTAAAAATAATTACATAACACAGCATAAAATAGGAAGTAACATTCACGGCCACAGTCCTCTCTGTGTCCTCTCAGGGGCTCAAGTCCCTTATATAAAACAAATAGTATTTGCATATCCTATGCATATCTTCCCATATGCATTTTTTGTGTCAGTACTGGGGCTTGAACTCAGAGTCAGAGTAATCTCCCTTAGCTTTTACACTCAAGGCTGTCACTCGGCCACTTGAGTCACAGCTTTACTTTGGCTTTTTGATGGTTAATTTAGGTCTTGCCTGGGCCTAGCTTTGAACCACAGTCCGTAAATCTTAACCTCCTGAGTAACTAGGATAACAGGCATGAGGCAGCAATGCCTGGTAACTTCCCATTTACTTTTAAATCACATTTAGATCACTTATGATACCTTATGAAAATCAGTGCTATGTACATAATGTTACAATATATAGATTAGGGAATAATAACATGTATATGCTCTCAATACAGATGCACCCATCACAAGACTAAGTACATTGCATAGAACCCACTTAGCCAAATCTAGATAATATGAACATACATGCTTTGATTGAGAATGTATACTGAGTTCCAGAAGCATGAAAAAATATAAAGATAAATAAAAATACATACTTTTTAATAGTGAGAAATACAGTATGCCTATGGATAAATTTCTAGGCCCTTTATAGAAAATACTGTTTAGCCTTATTGAAAAAAGTACTATATAAGTGAAGGAATGCATATGAAAAACTTGACATATGTTATTTAAAGCAATATAAATTCTCCCCAAGTTGGTCTATGGAGTTGGTATAGTTCCAGCTAAACTCTCAAGTAGTGTGTATGTGTGTATGTTATAGAAATTGTCAATAGCTTCTAAAATACACATGGAAACAAAAGAATCCAACATTTTAAAGACCATGATGGTGGGTTTGACCTACCAGATATGAAGGCTGTAGAGTCATTGTAATTAAGATAGGAGTGGAGGGCTGGGAATGTGACTTAGTGGTACAGTGCTTGCCTAGAATGCATGAAGCCCTGGGTTCGATTCCTCAGTACCTCATAAACAGAAAAAGCCAGAAGTGGCGCTGTGGCTCAAGAGGTAAGAGTGCTAGCCGTGAGCAAAAAGAAAGTTTAGGGACAGTGCTCAGGTTCTGAGTTCATGCCCCTGAACTGGTAAAAAGAGAAGGAAGGAAGGAAGGGAGGGAGGGAGGGAGGAAGGAAAGGAAGAAAGAAAGGAAAGAAGGGAGAAAAGGAAAGAAAGAAAAGGATTGGATTGGGCCTATAAGAATCCCTTGAGGGTAAACACAGAATCCCAACACACCAGAGAACTCAGAAGAAGAGTGGTTACCAACTAATGGCTTCTGGGACAGGTGGCTACTTACATTGAAAGAGGAAAAAGGTTTCTCTTCCCTCAAATATATCATACCTCCACATCATTTCAAGATTTATTTCATGAATGTTCAAAACATACTACATTTTTTTTTTCTGGTCCTAGGTTTGAACTCAGGGCCTGGACTCTGTCCCTGAGCCATTTTGTGCTCAAGGCTCTATCACCTGAGCCACAGCTTCGCTTCAGCCTTTTCTGTTTATGTGGTACTGAGGAATTGATCCCAGGGCTTCATGCATGCTAGGCAAGCACTCTACAACTAAGCCCAATTTGCTACATTATAAATATCATTTTTCAAAGCATATTACATTTTGTAAAGAAATGCAGGAGAAAATCTTGAGACATCATAATCTTGAAGAATTAATAAGAGAAGTATTTATATAGTATTTACTGTATGTCAGGCCCTTGTCTCAACATTTTTTTTTTTTTTTTTTGGGTGCGGTCGTGGGGCCTGAACTCTGGGCCTGGGCTCTGTCCCTCAGCTCTTCAGCTCAAGGCTAGCGCTCTACCACTTGAGCCACAGTGCCACTTCCAGCTTTTTTCTTTTTGCTTATGTGGTGCTGGGGAATCGAACTCAGGGCCTCAGGCATGCAAGGCAAGCACTGTACCACTGAGCCACCTTCCTAACCCGTCTCAACATTTTATCTATATTAATTTTCATAACAACTATGTGGAGTAATGCTAACATTATCCTTTTCTCACACAGAAAGTAAACTGAGGCCAAAGGAAATATGTCTAAGACCATGTGACTAGTGCCAGAACATGAATGAGTTGATTTGTGAAAGGAAACAGATAAATAGGACCCATAATAAAGATACCTCTATTAATCTAATTATGATGCATTGAAAAGACAAACCATTAGTGGGAAAAGAACTTGCTATACATTTAACACCCTCTCACCTCTACCTACATCTCAAAAAAGTTCAAGAGATGTGGCTAAGCACATTTCATGGTGGAGGAAATTACAATAACTAATAACTGTAAAAAGATGTTTTACGGCTGGGAAGGTAGCTCAGTAGTAGAGTACTTGCCTTGCATGCATGAGGCCCTGGGTTCGATTCCTCAGCACCACATAAGCAGAAAAAGCTAGAAGTGGCACTGTGGCTCAAGTGGTAGAGTGCTTGCCTTAAGCTGAAGAGCTGAGGGACAGCACCCAGGCCCAGAGTTCAGGACCCACAACCAGCAAAAAAAAAAAAAAGATGTTTTACTTCTACTGGGCACCAGTGGCTCATGTCTATAATCCTAGCTACTCAAGAGGCTGAGATCTGAGGATCACAACTTGAAGCCAGCCCAGACAGGAAAGTTTGTAAGATTCTTATCTCCAGTTAACCACCCAAAAGCTACAAATGGAGCTGTGGCTCAAGTGGTATAGCAGTAGCCTTGAGTACAAGAGCTCAGAGACAGTGTCTAGGCCCTGAGTTCTAGCCCTAGGACCAGAAGAAAAACAACAACAAAAAGATGTTCTACCTCAGTAATACAAAGTTAAACTACAGTAAAATCATTTTCCACACACATCAGATCACCAGAAATTGGCAACTTGTAAAAAGTACTAAAACAAGCTGGTGGCTCATGACTGTAATCTGAACTACTCAGGAGGCTGAGATCTGAGGATCACAGTTCAAAGCCAGCATGGGTCAGGAAAATCCATGAGAATCTTATCTCCAATAAACCACCAGAAAGCTGGAAGGGGTGCTGTGGCTCAAGCGTTAGAGTGCTCTCCTTGAGCTGAAGAATGCAGGGACAGCGCTCAAGCCCCCAGTTCAAGCCCCACAACTGACCAAAACAAAAGGATTTGCACATACATATATGTAGCTCCTGAGAATGTAAACAAACACTTCTTGCAGAATAATGTAGCCTTGTATTAGTCAGCCTATTGTCAGTGTGACAATAACCTGAGAAAAACAACGTAAAGGAGAAAAGGCTTATTTTGACTCTCAATTTCAGAGGTTTTAGACCCTAGTTGTGTGGCTCCATTGCTTTGGACCTGAGGTGAGGCAGAGGTGAGCTGAGAGGGTTTGCTGATGGAGCAGAGTGCTCACCTCATGACAGAGAACACAGGGAATGAAAGAAAGGGACAGGTGACAAGATAGTTCCTTCAGAGGTCCTGCAGACTCACTTCCTCTGCCTAGGCTCCTGAAGTTTCACCACCTCCCACAGCACTGTTGCCTGGAGACCACACCTACCACAGCTGAACCTGTGGGGCATTAAGTTTAATTGTATTTTATGCCCTTCAGAAGAATTATATTTTATGTCCTTCAGGAGAATTTTCATTTCCTCCCATGAATCACACTCATTTTATGTTTGGGTTAATATGTTTTCTGCTTTGGTTCTTCTTCAATTCTTTTCTACCTATGTTTTTTCTTCAGAGATTCCTCAACTTTCATTCTCTACTATGGTCCCCTTTCTTTCATAGTTGTTATAGATTTATTCTCCTCTCTTTCATTTCAGTAATAGAAGAAAGGAACATATTCCCATCCTGACATCTTTTAATTTTTTGCAAATCTAAGTTATTTCCTTAATTTTCTTCCAAAATATTAGAGTGCCTATGAAAGATGAAATTAGATGTTAACATATATGCCTATTATTTTTTTCATTTAAATTATAGCTTGAAGATGAGAAATATGAATTACAAACTAAAATGTTAATAATGAAAGAAACAATAGACTCATTAGAGAACAAATCAAATCTTCAAGCTCAAAAACTTAACCATGTGGCCGGTGACTCATCTCATCAGAAAACAGAGATGAATTCCCTTAGGTAAGTCATTGAAACTTGTAGCATTTCACATCAGGGACAGGCTTCAAGCCTTGGAGCAGAATCAGCCAAGAGCTTCTGAAAAGCATGTTCTCCAGGGTTCTCTTTTGCTGAGGAAATCTAATTAGATTTTTTTCCCCCCAAACTTTCACCAATCAGTATAATTATAGGCATGTTTGGTATCTTCACCTTTTTAAAACCCCATTAACAGAAACTTCATTTCCTTTGTAATCATAGATTATATTTACCTTGTAAATTTGCTAAAATTTTCATTTTGTGTCAAAAGTAATTATTATACACATCCAATTATAGGTGTTTTTTCCTCATGTTAAAAATAAATCAGTGAAAACAAGCCAGGTACTGGTGACTCACATCTATAATCCTCGCTACTCAAGAGGCTGAGTTCTGAGGATTGCAGTTGGAAGCCAGCCTGGGAAGGAAAGTTTGTTAGACTCTTATCTCCAGTTAACCACCAAAAAAGCAGAAAGTGGAGTTGTAGCTCAAGTGGTAGAGCAGTGGCCTTGAGTACAAAAGCTCAGGAATAATGTCCAAGCCCTGAGTTCAAGCCCCAAGACTGGCACAAAAACAAACAGAACAAAAAAAATACTCCAAATTACTTGTGCTTTATAGTATAGGATTATTGAAAATTTCAAACTCTTGCTACCTGTACCTTCTTGATTTCCTTTTTTTTTTTCTTTGTAACTCTTTCTGATTTAGAAACATGTGTATGTGTGGGCACCAGTACCAGGACTTGAACTTCAGACCTTATGTTCTCATGTGGCTTCTTTGCTTATGCTGATGCTTGAGTCATACCCCCAACCCAGTCTTTGCCTAGTGAATTGGTGATAGAGTCTGGCTAACTTTTCTACAGAGATCTCAGAGGCCTCAGTCTCCTGAAAAGCTAGGATTATAGACATGAAACACTTTTAGCTAGCTAGAAAATGTTGTGTTGCTTTTGAGTTGGTGAGGTTAGAACTCGTTTGCTTGCTTGCTTGGGTTGCTTGCTTAGCTGACACTCTGCTGCTTAAGCCCTACCTCCAGCCCAGAAACATACTTTTTTTAACCCAGGGGAAATAAGAGGGACATGAGTGTAAACATCACTTTTAGAAAGCTAATTGCTAGCAATGTGGAACTTGGACTAGAAGTCTTTGAGGCAAACGATAGAGACCAAAGGTCAGAACTGAAACATTGGAAGTAAACTTAGAAAATGAAGAGAGGTCTTACATAAAATCCAAGGGTTTAGCTGATGTAAGTGAGGACAAAGAAGCAATAGTCCAGATTGTAACCTTAGAATATTGGATTCTTGGTTAGGACACTGGGAAAGGGATTGCAGCTAGGAAACTGAGAAGAACTTAAAACTACCAAGGAGCTCCTAAGAAGAGTATACAATTAATTTTTTATTTTTATACTATATTATTTTTAGGAAGATGGAACCATTTTGGAGAAGAATGGTGAACGGCAAGAAATATTATGTAATATAATGACATTGATTATACTGGAAGAGCTTTAAAATAAAAGAATCTTAAATAAGAAATGAAAATATTTTAAGACCTCTCATTTGAGAAATCATTGCTATGAGAGATAAAGAATACCATTTGTTTTTGTCCACTGATTCTCTAGGATAGTCAATGAGCAGCTACAGCGGTCAATTGATGACTATCAGCACCGACTCGCCATAAAAAGAAGTGAACTCGAGTCCGCCCAAGAGAAAATTAAAATACTGGAGGAAAAAATAGGTAAGTGTTCCTAAGTCTCACCTTGGCTAATCCTAGTTTACTCTATCTAACAAGCATTTCTCTTCATGTATAGATAACCTAACCCTGCAGATGACATCCCAAAATGAGGAAGTTCATGTCATGAAGAAGACCATTGGTGTTATTGATAAAGAGAAAGACATTCTCCAGGAGACAGTAGATGAGAAGACTGAAAAGATTGCGAACTTTCAAGAAAACCTAATTAATAAGGTTTGTGATTGTTTGCTACTATTTTCTAGCATGTGGACAGAAAATAATTTTATCCCTCATTTCCAATATGAAGTTGTTAGAGTTCCTAAGAGCAGGACTATGTGTGACATGTTTACATTTCTTTTTATCCTCATCATTTGAATTTTCAAAATGGGATCTTAATCTGTTTCTAGAATTTTATAAAGTCTCATTTTATGATTTTATGAGATCTCATTAAAACAAGCTATAAATAAATCACTGAAGTTCTCAGGAAGGGTGAAAATATGCTGATATGGGAAACAAATGAATGGGACAGGGAAACACATTCACTTAAAGTTCTCTTCATGCAAATTTTATGTAATTGAACTATTATACTTAACCACTGTGTAAATATCATAGATCATACAAATTTAGCTAAAGATACTTCTGTTTGAATGGCTTAGAATGTTTTATATTTCCATAGGAAAAAGTTATTGCTCAGATGAAGAAAACTATCTCAGAATATGAATTATCTATGAAGTAAGTAATAATGAGATGGCATCTATTTTTTTAAGAAACTACTCAATGAATACAGCTTTATCTATTTGGAAACGATCTAGTAATAGGAATATTTCCCCATTTTTTTCCCAGCAGCAACATTTTTCTCATTCTCCTTAAAAATATTGTTCTTTTTAACTCCTCTTCCATTATCTCTATCTGATTACTTGATAATGATTACTCAGTAGCTTTTCTCTTACGCTTGTACTTGCTGTTTATTTTGAATATAATTATCCTGTTCAGATCTTAAAACTCAGATGGCTGTGAAAAAGCAATTTGGGATTTTATTCTGCACCTAATCCTATCTTCAGTACTGTCACAAAATTTTAAGTGTTATATCTAGTCTTTCCAGAGAGACCATAAGCTGCTTTATTAAAAACAGGTCACTAATTGTATATTCTGTATTCCTTCACATCTTAATAATGGGGATATAAATATTTAACAAATATTTACCAATTGAACATATTATGCTTTACTCGTAAGGGTCTACTTAGCTTTTGGAATAATATGTTTTTCATTTACATATGCTGATTGATACAGATCTGCAATGGCTGATTTCCCTAATTAATCAGGATCTAAATGGAGCAGTTATAATTCTTGTACTCTTACTATACTTAATTCAGGATACAAGTATTTTTGTTAAACAAATGACAGATTTTCAAAAAGCTCTCTTTATTATTACCACATTATTCATTTAAAAGCCAGCTAAAGGAAACATTGGGTAATCGAGACCGGGAGATATGCTGCCTCCGACGCCAGCTTGATACAGTTCAGAAAGAACTGGATGAGGTGGGGAAATCGAGAGAGGTGGCTTTTAAGGAAAACAGAAGATTACAAGATGATCTGGCTACAGTGGCAAGAGAGAACCAGGTACGAACACCATGTGCATAAACTTAAAGTTTATAAAATCTAAGTATTTTCTTCTAAATGTAATGATATAAACAAAAAAATTCTTCTTTAAGAAGAACTGTTTGTCATACTGCTAAAGCCTTGTAGTCTAGAATGTTCTGTTACAGATTGTCTACTAGGCACAACTGTGATCCCACCATTTTGATTTTTGTTGCAAAGGACCTAAAACTGAGAGCTCAGAACTCCACCAAGCAGAGGTCATTATCTCAATATTGGATGAGGGCCTCAGCATCACCCCAGAGCAATGGTCTGTGTATTCAAGATTCCTGCTGGGTGCCAGTGGCTCATACCTGTAATCCTAGCTACTCAGGAGGCTGAGATCTGAGTATCACAGTTTGAAGCCAACCCATGCAAGAAATCCGTGAGACTCGTACTTCCAAATAACCACCAGAAAACCGGAAATAGCACTATGGCTCAAAGTGGTAGAGCGCTAGCCTTGAATATAAAAGCTCTGGGACAGTATCCAGGCCCTGAGTTCAACCCCCATGTCCAACAACAACAAAAAAGATTCCTGATCAATTTTAATCATTAGTGCTAGCTTCCATTGGCTTAGAGATAAACCTGGAATTAAATTAGTGAATATTTTAGAATGCCAACTATTGAAAGGCATCATTTATGCTGATTTATTATAGAATTATGTAAGGAAAACTAAGTGCTTTTCGTGTTTAAGTACTTTTTAATGAGACATAATAATAGAGACCTAATAATAGTGGTATATCCTACTATACTAGACAGCCAGGTGCTGGTGGCTCATGCCTGTAATCCTCGTTACTTAGGAGGCTGAGATCTGAGGATCTGAGGCCATGAATATCCATGAGGCTCTTAAAAAAAAGTTTGTAGTATTATTGTAAAGCATATTGCTGATATGTGAATTTTGGAAAAAAAAATAAAAGATGAACAAAAAAAGTCAACCCCTAGCCATAACCATAACTAAGCTTTTAGTATAGAAGTGAGATACATGGTCAGGATTGTTTCATGAGAGGTATGGTCAAGTTTGGTGAAAAAGTCAAGCGCAGACTGGAAAAACTGTATGAAAATAGTATTTTGGGAGTTTTTCTTTTCCCTTTCCCTCTTATTCCCCAGTTCCAAAGGAGCCACTTGAATTTAAGAAAACTTCCTTGGATACTGTGCTCACTGTGTCTGGTTTGTCTGCAACTTCTAACTGCAGGAAATCTCATTGGAATTGGAAGCAGCGGTGCAAGAGAAAGAAGAAATGAAGAGTAGAGTTCATAACTACATAACTGAAGTGTCACGATGGGAGAGCTTAATGGCCTCGAAGGTGACAACACTGTTGAACTTGCATTTAAGGCTGACTTATTTTTTTTTTTTTTGTGCTGATGCTGGTCTTCATGTTAAGATCTGGGTACTGTCTCAGCTTTTTTGCTTAAAGCTGGTGCTCTACCACCTGAGCACCAGGTCACTTCCATCTTTTTGGTGTGATTGATAGGAGATAAGAGTCTTACAGCTTTTTTTTTTTTTGCCAGTTCTGGGGCTTGAACTCAGATCCTGGGCACTGTCCCTGAACTTCTTTCCTCAAGGTTAGCATTCTACCACTTGAGATACCACGCCATTTCCAGCTTTTTCTGTTTATGTAGTACTGAGGAATCTAACCCAGGGCTTCATGTGTGCTAGGCAAACACTAAGCCACATTCCTAGTCCATCTCACAGATTTTCCTGTTCAGGTTGGCCTCCTGAGTAGCTAAGATTACAGGTGTGAGCCACCAGTGCCCAGCTTAGACAGCACTTCCTTGAATTAAATGGCTGCTATACCAGTACCCAGCTAACACTGGCCTATTAAACTTGTTATTAACGTTCTCATGTTTGTTTATTTTGCCTCCACTATTAGATATTAAATATTTGAGAGTAGAGATATTGTCCATTAGCTACATATTTCCCCAGAGACCTTAGTGTAGTTACTGTGACAAATATCCACTGACAGATTTCCCAGTATATGTGTGTGTGTGTGTGTTTTAACATTAGTGTTCCACTAATAGTTATTAATTCTGAAATTACTGAATTTTGTTAACCTAGGAAAAAGAAAATCAAGATTTGCTAAACAGGTTTCAGATGCTCCATAGCCGTGCTGAGGACTGGGAGGTGAAAGCCCATCAGGCTGAAGGAGAAAGCAGCTCCGTGCGCCTGGAGCTCCTTTCTATTGACACAGAGAGGAGACATCTTCGAGAACGGGTGGAGCTCCTAGAGAAAGAAATACAGGAGGTGAGGCTTCATTCAGTTAGTAACCCAAAGAGCATTTAAAGCTATTTTACTGAAGTAAGCGTGTGTATATATATGAAAGCATCTTTGGGGGGTGTATGTGTGTTTGAGTGCACATGCACATGTGTGCACATGTGCGTCAGTGCTCATGCTGGATGTCGGACCCAATGCTCTTGCTGATTTCTTTCTCACGGCTGGTACTCTATAACGTGAGCCATTCCTCCAGCCCAAGTTTTTCCGGCAGATTGGAAAATGGAGTGTTTTCTGCCTGGACTGGCTTCAAATGATAGTCCTCCACATTTTAGTCTTCTGATTATAGGTATGAGCCACCAGTTCCCAGCTTATATGTAAGCCTTCATAAGTCATGTTCAGTGGCAGTGCTTTGTCATTCGTTTTGAAGCCCTGTTACTGTATTTTTACTGTAGTTAAGGATAGGTAACCATTTTAACTGTTTTCAAGTGTACAATCCTGTGGCATTAAATGCATTCAGAGTGGTGTGAGTAATCACTGCTGTCTCCAGGAGTTTCCATCTATCCCAGCTAAACTTCTGCATATTAAACTCCACTCCCTGTTCTTCCCTAGCTTCACTCCTAGTGACCACAATTCCAATTGCTTTCTGCTGAATTTGACTCCTCTGTGTTCCTCCTATAAGTGTCCCTCCTATTTGTCCTTTAGTGGCTGGCTTTTTTCACTTAGCCTTAAGATTCATTTTACCTCAAGATTCATCCATATTTAGGCATGTTTCATTCCTTCTTAAAGCTTAGTAGTAGTCCATTATAAGTATATACTACATTTTGTTTGTCCATTTATCTTTTGACAAGCATTTAGTTTGTTTAAATAGCCACCTTTTGACTATTGAAAATAATGTTACTATGAAAACATACGGCTATGCAAATACCTGTTCAGATCCTTCCTTCTTCCCTCCCTTTCTTCTTTTCCCTCCTTCTTTCCTTTCCTAATAGAAGTGAAGTAATATTCCACTGGAGTTTTGGCTTTTCTTTTCATAATGATTGGTATTGTTGAACATATTTTGCTTATTAAATCTTCTTTGGAGAAATGTCTACTCAAATTATTTTCCATTTTAAAATCAGGTTTTTTTTGTTGTAGGAGTTCTTTACATAGTCTAGAGATAAATGCTTTACTAAATGTTAGAAAACATATTATCTGTATAATTTTTTTCTTGGTTAGAAAACTAACAGCTGGAAATGTTTCTCAACCATCAAGAGTTCCTCAGAAGCCATGCCTTTTTTTTTTTTTTTTTTTTGGTCCGGTCGTGGGGCCTGAACTCTGGGCCTGGGCGCTGTCCCTCAGCTCTATAGCTCAAGGCTAGCGCTCTACCACTTGAGCCACAGCTCCACTCCCGGCTTTTTTTTCTTTTTGCTTATGTGGTGCTGAGGAATCGAACCCAGGGCCTCAGGCATGCAAGGCAAGCGCTCTACCACTGAGCCACCTTCCCAGCCCCCATGCCTTTTTTAATTGTTCACATTCTTATGTGGTATATGAACTTGAATTTTATTCATTATATTTGAAGTCTGTTAAAATAATCATTTTTCTTTTTCTTTTTTGGTCGTCATGGGTATTGAACTTGGCCTGAGTGCTGTTCCTCAGCTCTATTGCTCAAGGCTAGCTCTCTCCACTTTTTTTTTTTTTTTTTGCCTGTTGTGGGGCATGAACTCTGGGCCTGGGCGCTGTCCCTCAGCTCTTCAGCTCTTCAGCTCTACCACTTGAGCCACAGTGCAACTTCCAGCTTTTTCTGCTCATGTGGTGCTTAGGAATCCAACCCACAGCTTCATGCATGCGAGGCAAGCACTCTACCGTTGAGCTACCTTCCCAGCCCGTGGCTCTCTCCACTTTGAGATACAACAACGCTTCAGTTTTCTGGTGGTTAATTGGAGATAGGAGTCTCATGGACTTTCCTGCCCAGGCTGGCCTTGAACCAGATCCTCACATCTCAGCGTCCAGACTATCTGGGATTACAGGCATGAGCCACCAATGTCCATCTAAAATAATATCTTTGTAAGTGTAGAGTTCTTCTCAAACTGTAGAAGTACAATTTAATGTTTAAATTTTTCACTCAAATTTTATAATTGTGAGAAATTTGAAATGTGGATTCTTCTAGGAAAAAATTTTTATTAATATTTTAAATTTTGCTGTTTCAAAGTTACTGAAATCATATAAAGTTATATGTTATTAGAATAGACTTTAATATGACTTCACGTTTTTAATTTAAAAATGAACCCCAGTTTTGAAAATTTAGAATTTTAATTGAGATAATTGGCTAATGTGTTTCTCATAGAAAACACATCATTACAATAAAGAGAAATTATAAAAGGAAAAATTTTATATAGCTTCAAGGATTCCTTATATTCAAACCACTGAGATACAATTTTCACTTTTTTGCATCTTTCACTTTTGCATCTCATATATGAGATATATATATATATGAGATACTTTGGTTACCATAATTAGTAATCGTGTATCACTTTGTACATTCAGTAGTCATTTTAAGTATCAAGCTACTTCCTGAGTGTTAGAAAATGTGCAAAAATTGACTTTCATTCTTTTCTAAAGTGAAATAATGGTTGTACAGCCCTTAAAATTATTGAATACTTTAATTTTTTTAACCTATTTTGGTGTTTTTTTTTCAGCACTTAAATGCACATCATGCTTATGAATCTCAGATCTCATCAATGGCAAAGGCCATGTCTAGATTAGAAGAGGAACTGAGACAGCAAGAAAACGAGAAAACAACAATACTGAATGATTTGTCATCACTTAGAGAACTTTGCATTAAGCTTGATTCAGGCAAGGATGTCATGACACAGCAATTGAACACCAAAACCCTTGAGTTGGAGAGGGTAAGGACAATGAGAAATTACCTTGGCACCTCGTTTCATTGAGCCTTCCCTATGTGTTTCACTGTTCCACTCACCTTTCAGTTTATATGGTCCCTTTTGAGTAGTTACTTTGACAACAGATTCTTTGCCTGTCTGATGTGGCAATGAAATTAGGTGTTTTCTATTTTGGATTAGATGAGTCTTGAAAAGATTATACAATTTCTTGTTACTGATTTGGAGTATACACCATACATCCTTTTTCTGTTTAAAGATAAAATGGAAGGAAAGATTGTTCAGTGCTTACTCACTGGAATGTTCTTCCTGATGAAAATCTTAAAGTATTAACAATTAATCAAGCTTCTTCACTACAACTTCTCACTCCCAAATTGAAGCTTACTTCAAACAAGCTAGTATATATTTTCAGACATGGTGTTTTTGAGTTTTCACTCTTCTAGTAGTATGTTTTCAGGCACTGAGTAGGTATAGTAGTGGCTTGGCTCAGTCATCAGATAGTGTGTTTAGTGGACCAGAGAATTTCCCAGTTCTGCAGTTTAAGATTTTTTTGTTGGTGACCCTCTTTTGACAAAGTAGCACAAGTAAAAACTATTAGAGAATTAGAGTATATCTTATAGCCAAATAAGGCTCAGTAAGAGTAACTTCATTTTTTTAATGAAATGTTTTTCTTATCAAGAAATGGCTTGAAATCTTTTGCCAATATCCAGAATGAAGCAGTCAATGGATAAATGGCTCTGCAGAGCTCTGTTGTCAGAGTAATAATTTTCCAGATTAAGCCTAAAACTCTACTGAATTAATCTTTGTTTTTCCTGTAGACTGTGGTAGAATTAGAAAATGTAAAATCAGAATCAGAGCTGTTAAAAAAACAACTATCAAGTGAGAGACTTACAATTAAAAACCTTGAATCATTGTTGGCTACAAACAGAGATAAAGAATTTCATTCGCATTTAAGCGTCCATGAGAAGGATACAGAAATTCAGCTGCTTAAGGAGAAGTTAACCCTTTCAGAAAGCAAATTGTAAGTGTTATAAGTACACATCAAAGTGTATTTTCAGTTTGGGGGAGGACGTTTGTGGTTATAAAGATTCGTATAAAATCAAAGTATCTGACTTATATGTCTGCCACTATTGGAAACCTGGAGGAATAGCTCAGGAGAATCCTGGTGTTTAGAGCTGTTGATGTCTACCTTTGCCATTGAGATGGTGTCATGGAGTGCACGTTAGGAAATGCCCACATTTGAGAGTGGAAGAGTTACCTGTATCTAACGATGCAGATGAGGAAAAAGGCTTAGAAAGGCTAAGATTTGACCTTCAAAAGTGTATCCGCTGCCTTTGGGGAGGTGATGGTGGTGTTATTTCATAATGGAGAGAGTTTGGGGGGGGCATATATATGGAAGTGGGTTGGAAACGTAGAGTAGCTGGTAGAAGTGGAAGAATGAGCTTTTCAGGTTGTACATGGTAGTATTCCCCTGTAATCTTAGCAACTTGGGAAGCTCCAGCAAGAGGATCTCAAGTTCAAGGCCAGCCCAGGTAAAGGTATCAGGATTGTATCTCAAAAAAACAAACAAAAAACCATGAAAAGGCTAGGGGCATGGCTCAAGTGGTAGAGCATTTGCCTACCATGAGATAGATAGGCCTTGGGTTCAGTCCTCATTACTGAAAAAAATTAATAAATACATAAAGGAAGTTAAAAAACAATTGTTAAAAACAAATGAAAGAAGAGCTAATGAAAATATGCTCCATCTTGGTGTTACAGTTCATGTGTTGTTCATATTTGTATCCCTAACCCTGATACCATTCCTGGCACATACAGCCTCAGCATAAATAGTAAGCCAGGTAAACTAGAAAGAAAACTTCCTGATGAAGTAGTTTAGAGCACTCAATTTGATATCCACTTTTTCTGTCCTTACATATCACCTCTATTTGTATTTGCACTTGACTCTGTGATATAGAATATGTTTTAATTATTACTGTGATTTTTAAATTTGTTTTTAAGAACTAGTCAACTCCGAGAAAACACCATGCTTCGAGCTAAAATGGCACAATTGCAAACAGATTATGATACTCTGAAAAGGCAGATTTCAAATGAAAGATATGAACGGTAAGAAAAACATTTTAGCAGTGTTTTCTTATGTTCTCCATCGTATTCTGGAAAGGATTAATAGGGCTTACAAATGTCAAGCTTTCTTTTAGCATTCATTTGGGAATTAAGTATCTTTGGTAATTCTTTCAAAAAATATTGTGGAAGATAATGTGCCTAAATAAATAAATGAAATCAAAGTGTTGCATAAATATAATGTTCCACTGTATAAAATTAGGGCATCATTTCAGTGGGTTTTGACAGATAATTAAGAACAATGTCTACAAGGAACCCCCAAAATTTGGTCCAAGTTGGAAGCTGAAATACAAATAATCATAAAGGTGATGATGATTATTGTTGTAGTAGTGATTACAAAATATGTGCCAAGCACCAGGTATCTATCCCATTGATCTTGCAAACAGTCTCCTGCTATAGTATAGTATAGGAAGCTGAAGGTGATAAATGGCAGTCCAGGCACATGTGTCCAGTTCTGTCCACCTCTATATTTGCTTTCATGCTTATATTTCAAGTCATTTGCTTTGTGTTGAAAAATTTAATCCCCAAATAGAAGAGATGAGACCTTTTTTAAAAATTGAAACCAGAGCCAGATGCCGGTGGCTCATGCCTGTAATCCTAGCTACTCAGGAGGCTGAGATCTGAGGATTGTGGTTCAAAACCAGCCTGGACAGTAAAGTCCGTGAGACTCTTATCTCCAATAAACTGGTAGAAAACCGGAAGTGTGCTGTGGCTCAAGCAGTAGAGCACTTGCCTTGGCACAGGGACAGAGCCCAAGTCCAGAGTTCAAGCCTCACAACCTGCCAAAAAAAAAAAAATTAAAACCACACATTGAACTGAAACTACTTATTCAAATACTTGGTGATAATAAGAAATAAAAATAAGAGTAAAGAAAGAATTAAAATCAAAGTCTACATTGTAATTTCATCACTCTTTAATTAATACTGTATCCATCCTCAAATACTGTATCATTCTCAAATAGTGGTAAACTTACCTGTTAGGTCAGATTTTTAGTTCTCACATTCTCATCCATTTATATAAAACAAGCCTTTTAAGTAAGGGACTATTTGCAGAATAGAAGGAATTTGCTGTGGAATTAGTATTTATGATTTCAAAGAAATAGAAAGTTTTAGGTTGCAGCAGCGATGTTAATTTCTTCTAACTTAAAAGTTGTTTTCTGAATGTGCCAGATTATACATATATAATGATTTCTATTTGTTAATGATAAATTCTCTTCATTGAGGATCCTGAGCCAAGATTTCCATAGCCAGAATTAAAGACCTCCTCACCTTTGATTCCTCCCTTTTTGTTGCCCTTGTCCACTGAAAAAACCATGTCTTTCTTGCTCCTTAACATCTAGCCAAGTTTTGTATTCTCATATGGCATTGCCATCATCCCTCCATTCTCAAGAGACAAAATGGTGCTTGTGAACAAGGGGAAGAGGTAGCAAAAAGCCTTAGTTATCATAGCAGACTGGTGGCTCACACCTGTAATCTTAGCTACATGGAAGGCTAAATGTGGGAGGAACTTGATTCAAGGCTATCTAGGCAGAAAAGTTGATCCTCCTCTTATTCTTAGCTAGGAGCAGTGGCATGCTCCTGTCATCTGTATTCGGGGCTGAAACTTGTCAACCTGGTAAACTTTTTTTTTTTTTTTTACTGAAATGTGTTGTGATCATATTTTGCTTCTAAATTACTCTTTAAATGATATCCTAGTGTTCCAACATGATTATAACATAATTACCTTGAGTAGTCTGTTACAATGTATATTCTTTTTTGAGTTTTATTTTATTGTAATGCTGTACCGAGGGGTTACAGTTATATGAGTAAGGTAATGAGTACATTTCTGGTCGAGCATTGTTGAAATGTATATATTTTTTTGGGGGGGGGTCCGGTTGTGGGACCTGAACTCTGGGCCTGGGTGCTATCCCTCAGCTCTTCAGCTCAAGGCTAGCACTCTACCACTTGAGCCACAGCGCCACTTCTGGCTTTTTTCTTTATGTGGTGCTAAGGAATCGAACCCAGGGCCTCATGCATGCAAGGCAAGCGCTCTACCACTGAGCCACCTTCCCAGCCCCGAAATGTATATTTTTATAACTGAAATCTCTTCCCACTACTTAAGAATCCTATAGCACGTAGGCTTTGTATTTAGTAAAAGGACTAAGGCTGGACCAGGGTGTGGTATGTGCTTGTAGTTCCAGATACTTGGGAGGCTGAGGTAGGAGGATTGCTTGTGCTCATGAGTTCAAGATAAGCCTGGGTACACAATAACAAGACCATGTCTCAAGTAGTTTTGTGTTTTTGATTTACTTTTTGTGCTTTTTTAAATAAAAACACATTTAGTAGAAATATTGATTAATTTAGCAGGCATTACTTAATTGACTAATAATACCAACAGTCCTATATTGCTCTTGGATTTTCCATGGTAGTTACATTTAATCTCTCATTTGATTTTTACCAACAGAGAACGAGCAATCCAAGAGATGCGTCGCCATGGCCTTCCTACACCACCCCTTAGTTCCACTCTGAAGTCTCCTTTACAGTCTGCTGAACATGTAGATGTATAGTAACCAGAAATGAATGTAAGTAACACTAAGGAGAGGCAAAACTAATTCAGAAAATAACGTAGTAAAGACAGGGGCTGGTGGTTCATTCCTATAATCCTAGCTACTCAATAGGCTGAGATCTGAGGATCACAGTTTGGAGCCATCCTGGACAGAAAAATCCTTAAGACTCTTTTTTTGGGTCCGGTTGTGGCACCTGAACTCTGGGCCTGGGCGCTGTCCCTCAGCTCTTCAGTTCAAGGCTAGCGCTCTACCACTTGAGCCACAGCGCCACTTCTGGCTTTTTTCTTTTTGCTTATGTGGTGCTGAGGAATTGAACCCAGGGCCTCATGCATGCAAGGCAAGCACTCTACCGCTGAGCCACCTTCCCAGCCCAAATCCTTAAGACTCTTATCTCCAATTAACCAGTTTAAAAAAAAAAAGGCAAGAAAGGAAGTGGAAATGTAGCACAAGTGGTGGAGAGCTGTGAGTAAATAAATAAAGCCAATTGAGAGCACAAGGCTTGGAGTTCAAGTCTCATTACTAGCACACACACACATACACAAACCCCATTATCTTAGAAATGTAATAATATTGAACACAAGAGCAGATTTTGTAAAGTAAATTATAGTCTCTTCTTTTTTTGGCAGTGCTGGGGTCCAAAGCCTTGGACACTGCTACTGAGCTAAGTACTCATCCCTCATGTAAATTATATTTACAAAAAGGTGGCAAAGAATAGATGCATAGTTAATGGACTTTCATGCTGAACACACCTCCCTAATGTATACCAGATTAAGAAGTAAAACATTACCTCCATTTGCCTCCATCGTAATAATAAGCCCTGCTCTCAAAGGAACTGTCCTCACTGTGGAAAGCACGGATTTTTTATTTTTTTGCTTTGTTTTGGACATTTTAACCCAGCACAAAGCCTTGACTAAAGCAAATAAATGTGCATATGAGATCAATTGTATATTTCTAGCTTCTCTTTCTCAACCATACATTTAGGAAATACATCCATATTGTTGTGTGGACTTCAGGTGATTTAGTCTTGTTGCTGCATAATGGAATACAAATGCAAACAAAGCAAATCCATGTAGTTACCGCACTATGGACAGGCATGTGGGCTATTACAAGGAGTGCTCTGAGTGTAGACTTAGGAATGAATTGCTGTCACTGACGTAGGCACTGAATCTACATATGTTTAAGTTGATAAGCAAAACTGTCTGCCCAAGCAGTCTCAAAGAGGGTGTATTTGACCAAGGAGGAGTCAAAAGAATGTGCTTAGTCACTGGAGATCAAAAAGAATGGAAAGAAGTTAACCAGAACTCTGAGAACTGCAGACACACTGACAGAAACTGTTGTTGAGTCAGTCTTTCTTTAGATTAATGCATTTCTTTGCCTCTTTTCCTCAAAATACTGAGAATAAAGGGTAACGCACATTTCCTCAATGACTCAGAACCTCATTATGAATACTCCTTATGGGCTTGAACACACTGCTGCCCCTTGTTTATAAGACCTGTGTTTAAGTGCTTCCTGATTGTTATGTTTTTGCCTTACAGGTTTGTTTAAAACATTTCTTTTCCTTTTTCACTTTGAGGACTACTTCCATGCTCTGCAGCCCCTGTGCCCTCACTTCTGAGCTGCTGAGTTATTTCGAGTGTGATTAGATGGCTGACCCTCTTGTCATGAAGCCTTAACATAGTGTGATGACATTGTTTCACACTTGATTCACAGATGCAGTTTAGGCTGGAGGTTGACCAGTTATAGTCCGTGGTCCAAGCCTATCCCCCTGGCTCTTTTTATAACTCAAGCTTTCCTGGAGTAGAGCTACAGTTTGCACACCTTCTGAAGTGGATTTTTGCACAGGGTCAAGTAGTTGAAACCGACCTTGTGGCCTGCATATCTAAAATTCCTATTTCTTGGCCCTTAACAGCATCTGTGTAGCCTCTGGAAAAACTCAACTGAAATCTGTGAGAAAACAAGAGTGGAAAGGCAGATAATTTCTTGATTTTATGAAATCTGGCTTCACCTTGTAAACTCTGTAAAAAATCTTGGGTGGGTAAGGTGCCAGGGGTCCCCAGACTACATTTAAGAGCCACTAATACAGAGCTAGAGTTGTAGCACAACTGTAGGGCTTCTGCTGAATTTGAGTTTGTACCAAGCAGCTACAAACCAAATCAAAAATCATAAGCCTCCACATTCATGCATATACATACATCTTATCTATTAATGTGTTTATAGGTGTAAAAGAACTTCAGTCTCGTAAGTCTGTGATAAATAAGAAAACCTTTTTAATTGGATGTGTGTGTATATATAATACAAACTTGGTCACGTGTTGCTTTTGAAGTGTACCACTCGGTGATCCCGATGCCCCTCAGGGCTGTGAGCTGTCAGGACTGTTTCTAAAACCTTTTTATCACCTCAACATTCCACACACACAAAGCTATAGTTCTCCACTCCTGTCCTCCCCACACTGTCCTCTCCTCCAGCTAACCTCTTCTCTGTAGCATTGCATTTGCTGAGTCTAGGGTTTCCTGTAAATGATATCACGCATTTGCCTTTTTTGTGTGGCTTGTTTTGCCTAGAACAGTGTTGTGGGATAGTCTACATTAAAAAAAAAATCTTTCTCATCAGTTGTTTCCACCATGTGTCTGTTATAAATGTTGGCGCTGTGAGCATTGGTGTACACTGGGTCCTGGTCCTTGTTTTGGGTCCATCGATATTCACCGTGGACTATACCTGCCAGGTCCTGGGTCACTCAGTTCACTTTTGGGATGCCCTGGTTTGTATTCCCATCAGCACTGAGCAAGGGCTCTGGTTCTCTACCGCCTGTCCTACTTGATATTTTCCATTTTAAAGCTGTCGCTATCCCACTACATGGGGATTCGAAACAAATACATAATTTTAAATTTTGGAATCATGAATTTTCCTCATATCCTAATGTGAGATTGTTAAGTGTTTGTATTTTCTTTATAGTGTCACTAAAACTTTTAAAAAGATTTCCTCCCAATAGCACTTAGAAACAAATGGCCTGTTTGTGGAATAGTTTCTCAGATTAGTGACTCAATAGTTAAAAATAAATATCGCCAGGCACTTAAGCTTATAATCCCAGCTGCTTGGAAGGTGGATATCTCGAGGATGGAGGTGAAGCCAATGCAGGCAAAAACTTAGTGAGCTCCCATCTCAACAGATAAGTTGAGCACGGTACACAAGAGGTATGGGTATGAGGATCTCCAGCCCTGGATGGAAACACACAAAATCATATCTAAAAAATAACTAAAGGATAGCAGGGCTGGCTAGGGATAGAGTAAGTACCTAGCAAGCTGAGGCCTTGGTGTGAGTCCCATATGGGTTGGGGGCAGGGGGGAGGCAGGGGTGTATACACATATGCACATACATAAGAAAGATCTAATGTTTGTTCTATTTTTTTCACTGTTATATCTAATATGCAATACTTGAAAATAACCTAAGTAGTTTTTCTCCCACACCCTCTGCACACTTCTAACACCAGATTCTCCATCACACACCAGTTAGATATCTTATAGTTAGATCCTTAAAGGGGGATAATGTCAGGTCCTACAGGTAAGAGGCTCCACCCACTTCAGATGCCCGTTGGAAGCCCAGGTAGCGACCTCCGCTTCTCTCTTGCTGTAAGTCCAGCTGCCCACAAGCCCTGCCCTGCCTCAGGTATCATTCATTTGCTAAAGTGGCTCCAATTCAGGCAAGCACTTTATATTGTACCCATTATTACAAAGGGTCCAGATGAGCGGCCAGGGGAAGGACATCAGTGGAGGAGGTGCGCAGAGCCTCCATGCCCTCTGGATGTCCTCCCACACCCTCTGCACCTGCCGAGGCCTCTCACCTCCAACTGTCTTTCTGCCTGGAGCAACCCAACTGCATCTCTTTGGAGTTTTTATGGAAGTTTCATGAAGTCATTAGTGGTCACCCCCTCTCCCCTCCCCACTGCTCAGGCATTAATCTCTGGCGGACCAGTCCCACCCTAAAGCTAAGGGCCCCAGCCACTAGTCATCTGTTAGCATACAAAGGCACTTGCCAACCAGGAGATTCTAAGGCATGTGCACCAGGAATCAGAGGCACACGTGGAATATGTACTTCTTATATTGTGTTACCATACCTGCTCACTGAGAAAAACATGAATATGGAAACCCAAATTAAGCCTTTAAACTATAACAAGTCCCTTTCTCAAGTGGTAGAACTGGGTTTAGGGCATAATATTTGTTTTATTAGAGACTACAATTTAGAACAGAATTCATTTGTTATGACTTTGTCATATAACCTTGTTTATCATTTTTTTCTTAATCCATCTTTCCTTTTTCTACTTTTCAGAATAATGGTTTTCAAGAGACCCTGTGGGGATTTTTTTAAAAGAACACAACAGTAATGAAATATATGAAGTACTTGTTCCTGCAAATCATGAACATTGACACAAATTCTACCTCTGTCAACTTTTATTTAAATCAGTGAATATTTATGTAAGAAATTTGGTTGAAAAGAACTCTGTATATTTTCATATGTATGACAAAAATACATATATTAGTAGTGCTTAAGTGATACAAGGTCTATTTTTGTATTATTCCTGACTTAATTACTCTTTAAAATGTACTTATACTGTGAATTAATATAATGTAGTGTTCACATTATGCTTTAGTAATGTTTCTTAATGAGCCATAATACATGCATGGAAATGTTCATCTAGTCCTGGTTTTGAGTGTGCTTTGATTTTTTATTTTATTTATTTATTTATTTTTTCTGTTCTGGAGCTCGAACTTGGGGCCTGGGTATTCTCCCTGAGCTCTTTTGTTCAAGGCTAGCACTCTACCACTTCTGGTTTTCTGGTGGTTAATAAATGGAGATGAAGAGTCTCAGGTCCTTTCCTGTCTGCCTGGGCTGGCTTTGAACTGAGATCCTAAGCTCTCAACCCCCTGAGTGAGTAGCTAGGATTACAGGTGTGAGCTACCCTGCTTATCCCCACCCTCAGTGTAGTCATGAAGAAGGATCGCTTTGAGGGTGAGTCTCATGCTTGTTTCTTGCAAAAATGCAGCATTCATCACAGATCTGCTCTACCATCACCGGAAAAATATGTTCATGTCTAGCCTCAATATCAGAAGTCTTGATATAATAATTACCATGTGTAATTACTAATAGAATAAGTGGTGGGAAAGATACATTTACATATTATATGCATTATAGTATTTTGGCTGACACACTCGTAGAATATGAATTTATAACCAAGCTAAAAGCTATATTCAGTTTTGCAAAACAATAGAACACAAATTTGGGGCATTTTTTCCAGTAAATTCCTCAGTGTGTTAAGACTTAAGGGTATATGGAATAAATAGAGTAAAACATGTTAACATTTGGTGTACATTCAGTGATACCTCCTTTTTGCTTCTAACCTATGTATTGTAACTGACCAGTCTTTTAGGGTGATGTGTAAATGCTGACACAACAGGTCATATACATTGAAATCACCCTCTCACAACTGACTTTCCAGGTTGTAATTTTAAAGGATCTCAGTGTATACATATATTAATCAATGAACAGAAGTACACAACAGAATGTCAGGTAGAAAAACTAGTGGTGTTTAAATGACACATACGTGCAGAAAGCCCAGTTGTGTCCAGTGGATGCTGTGATTGTAAAGGCACACTGGGAAAGGGAAGGACCACACCTGTGTGCGATACAGTGTGTTTCTGTGTATAATGAGGTGTGGTTGGTGTGTGTGTGTATGCTTGGGGGAGGGAGGTGCTGTTGTGTATAAGGTGCTGTGTCTCATGCCCTCTGCCAGCACTCAGCATGGCTTTGGGTACAGAGTAGCTTGCTTTTCTACGATCTCTGATTTTACTTATCCCTTCTCTATTTTCTGAGTGAATTTACATATTCCAGCAAAATACAAGAAAACTGGGGCTTTGTAGTATAGTATGGAAAATGTTTTAATAAATTTGTGTATTTGTTCCACCCATCCCCCAAAGCAAGAGCAAAACATGTTGTTAATTGTATCACTTTTAATATTTACTATAATCAGAAACATAAACTTTCCATAATTATTCTTTTCATAACCATGACACTACAATTTCAAATTAGTTTTAACTTAAAGTACTGAAAGTTGGGTGGGTATTTTAAATTTTGTTGTAATTTTAAATTATGGAGTTTGACAAATTTGTCAATAAACATGCTAGTCAACTTTCTTTCTTACATATGTTTTCTGTGATTTTACATTTGCATTCTTAATTCTAAATTCTAACAACTGCTAATAAAATAACTAAATTCTAAAAAAAATGTATTAAAATCAATTTTTGGGAAATTGCTGCATGTATGTTCCAGACACTTTTTTTTAACTGACCCCTTTATATTCAGTTAGTTACAAATTTAAGAAATGAGTTCAGAGTTTTTATTGACAAACTATCAACAAAATGCCCAGGCTGGTCTTGAGCCATGATCTCCTGATCATCTCTGAAGTAGCTAGGATTACAGGTTTTGGCCACCTTGTCTGGCTTCTTTATTTGCCATAGACAGACAGATAGGTCCTGGTACGTAACCTAAATTTCTCTATCCATATAAACTGAAAATTTGAATCTTGTTTATCTCCAACTACTCCAGCATCTATATCTGAACTGCGCATCTATCCCTGAACATCTGGAAGTGGCTGGAGAAACATCCACTTTAAACTCATGGGCCTGCCCCTTACCACCATGTGACGATCCTTGACAGTTTCCTTCTCAGTCTCCACTCAGCCTCTCCCAGCAATGGATCTCTATTGAAATCTTTATCCTCCCTCCTCTCAGACTTCTGTTTATCACTGAGAAAGTAGAAATCACAAGAGTATCAACATATTCATTAATAACACCTACCTGTACCCACGTAATTGCTATGTTCATGTTAGAGCATGAATTACCACCCTCCTGGTCATTCCGTCTAGTTGTGGCCAGTGTCCGTCCCTTAGGAAAGACGCCTGTAGTCAGCTGCACATTCTTGAGTAATTTTTGCTGTTGAGTTTTCCCACTTGCATACGTACCATGGATTTTTAATCTCCCATGCCAAAAAAAAAACCTTCCCACTTTTGTACTTGAGCAAAACTTCCTTCTCTACACTGAAGTCCCCACCCCTCCCTGAGCCCCGACCTACTCCACTCTTGACTGAACTCCCATTACTGGGGTGAGCCATTTGTGTCATAAGAAAGTTCAAGGGCTTATAATCAGTCTTCCTTCCACTGGTGCTTGTTCTCAGCAGCATTTGATAGATTGACTTTTTGATCCTTTCAAAAGTTTCTTTTTTGTTTTTTTGCTAGGCACTGGTGGCTCACACTGAAAGCTACTCAGGAGGCTGAGATCTGAGGATATGTTTAGAAGCCAGCCCAGGTACAAAAGTCTGTGAGATTCTTTTTGTTGTTGTTGTTGTGGGCCTTGAACTGTGGGCCTGGATGCTGTCCCTAAGCTCTTCAGCTCAAGGTTAGCAGCTCTACCACTTGAGCCACAGCACCACTTCTGGTTTTCTGGTGGTTATTTGGAGATAGGAGTCTCATGGACTTTCCTGCTCTGGCTGGCTTTGAACCATGATCCTCAGATCTCAGCTTCCTGTGTAGCTAGGATTATAGGCATGAGCCGCCAACGCTGGGCCCCATGATACTCTTATCTCCAATAAACTACCAGAAAAGCAGTAGAACTAACTAGCTTTGAGCAAAAGAAGCTCAGGGTCAGCACCCAGGCCCTGAAATCAAACCCCATGGCTGACAGACAAAAAATTTTAGCCTACCTGCTTTTCAGTCTCTTTTATTATATTTCCAAACTTTTCTTTTCTTTTTTTTTTTTTTTGTCGGTCATGGGGCTTGAACTCTGGACCTGGGCGTTGTCCCTCAGCTCTTCAACTCAAGGCGAGCGCTCTACCACTTGAGCTACAGCGCCACTTCCTCAAACTTTTCTATTTTCTGATTGTCATTGCTGCTGTTTAGAAGGTGATGAGGGTTTGTTTTTTTTAAAATTTTAAAACAGAGTTTATCACTTTTACCATATTTAGGAGCACACTAGTGTTAAGTACTTCCACATTGTGGTGAAATAACTTCCAAACTTTTTGCTTGTTTTTGTTTTATTCTAGGTTATTTTTGAGATGAGGTCTTATTGTGTGGCCTAGGCTGGCTTTCAGTGTCCTATGCAGGCCATTAACTCATCCTACCTCAACATCCTGAGTTCTAGGGTTTAGAGAGATGCTCTGTCATGCCCAGCTTTACTTCCCCCCTCCCCCTTTTTTTGGTGGTGATGGTACTGGTGTTTGAACTCAGGATTGTTTCTCTCATGTATTTGGTTACAGTAGTGATTTTAAAAAAAAAAAGCTGTCTATTATGGGTGGAAATAAGATTGAAGACCTAAGAAGGCATCACAAAAGGAGAAAAGCACCATGGAAGGTCAGAGTAGGAATACCAGCATCCTGGCAGTAAGGAACCCATAAAAGAACTACTAAGATGGGTGCTGGTTGTTCATAGCTATAATTCTAACTACCCAGCAGGCTGAGAGCAGAGGATCTTGGGTCAAAGCCAGCTGAGGCAGACAATTCAAGGAGATCCTTATCTCTGCTTAACTAGCAAAAGGCCAGAGAAAGGTAAGGAGTATTAGAAAAGACAGCAGAAAGTAAAAAAAAAAAAAAAAAAATGGAGGCAATCATAATTCTAGTGTGTATTAACAATCTCAGAGGGAACTGGGAATGTAGCTCACTGGTGGAGTACTTTCCTAATGTGAGACCAAGAAAACACACACACACACACACACAACACACACACATTCAGAGACTAGCATAGTGGTAGACGAGTGCGTGCTTAACATATTAAAGGTCTTGGATTCATCCCAAGTACCAAAATAAATAAAAATAAAAGGGCTCAGAGAAAGCCAAGTAGGAGAGTAGGAAAAAGCCACATTTAGACATAATGAAAATGTAAATACCAAAGATGAGGGAAATTATATTAAAAAAAAAAAGACTCCCAGAGAGAAAGCAGATGGCTTAAAAAGGAACAAGAATCTAACAGACAGACTTCTCTCAAGAGCTACCCTGGAAACTAAAGCAACACAACATTTTCAGAATCCTGAGAAGAATTTTGAATCTTGTTTTATAGCTAGCCACGCCCTCCTTCAAATCCGGAGATGTAATAAAAATATTCTTAAGCATATAAAAATCTCAGTTCTGTCAAGTAATGATTTGTATCAAAAAGTATTATTGGCCAGGGCACGGTGCCCAAAAGTCAGGAGAAACCAATAAATCTGAATCAGTTGTATTGGAAGATTGCCCGTCTCTGTGTGTGTAACACGTGCAAGGTAGAGCCCATGTGTGTGGAGCAAAGTGATTCCGGTGCAGCCATGCTCACAGGAGACTTTTTCTAGAACCTAGATAAGGGTTCTAAGCCTCTGCTTGACTCAGGCAGACATGATGATCTGCCAAGCTGTAATATAGGATCTGGGGAACAAAGAAAGTATTCATTGCTATTGTTTTGGGCCCTGCTCCAAGAACTGCTGATATGTGGGTTTGTGGATAGAAAGGACCAATCAGAAGGCCCAAAGGAGGCACCTTCTGTCTTCACTACCAAAAAAACACAATAGGGAGCTGAGCCTCTGTTTTGATGGCTCCAGTTCTTGGGTTGCTATGAATCTGCCCACACAATCTCAAGAAAGTCCTTTAGACAGCAGTCTTCTTGATATTGCTGGTGGATGAATGGATACACTGCCAACAGAGGCGCTGAGGCTCCTCCAGCTTCCAATTTGCCCTTCTACGGGATTTCATCTCATGATAAAAAGCTGAAGTCAGAGGGAAGAGGCCCTCATGCCAAATCTTTTATTATTATTATTATCTTTAAGTAGTTGTACAAAGGGGTTTCACTTCAGCATGTCCATTTGTGAGTACAATGCATCTTGATCAATGTCATGCCTTTCTCCCACTGGTTTATCTCTACTTTCAGCTTTTCCCTGGGAAAATTCTTTAGGGTTCAAGATGGAGAAGAAACATGCAGAACCAAGAGATGTGAGGATCATTGTCTCCCAACACTTGTACCTTTTTTTTTATTATGCCAAAGTATATATAAAATTTACCTTGGGAACATTTTTAGTGCATAATTCAGTGCCATTAAGTGATGTTATGTAAGCACCACCACTGTCCATCACTTGAATTATGTTTGTAAGCATTACTGGTGTTGGCTTTAGTCATGTTGCTTATGCTCATCAGTGGCTCTGGCCCATAGCTGCCTTCTGTGTAGAAGCAGCAATGATGTTGGTTGTCATGGTAGCCTGGATTACTAGGAGTTGCTCAGTTTCTCTTTTCCTGTGTTTTGGAGTATGTGCATTACGTGGAAATTGCTAACTCCTTTTAACTTTGTTGGAACTGACTCCAAGTCACCTGTCCAAGTGTCTATTTTTTTTAAAGAAAAACATCTTGCTATCTTTTCAATTTCTTTTTCTTTTCTCTTTGTTATCTTTTTTTTTTCAGTCATGAGGCTTGAACTCAGGACCTGGGTACTGTCTCTGAACTCTTTGATCAAGGCTAGCACTCTATCACTTTAAACCACAGCTCCACTTCTGGTTTTCTGGTAGTTAATTGGAGATGAGAGTCTCATGGGCTTTCTTGCCCTGGCTGGTTTTGAGCCACAATCCTCCAATCTCAACCTCCTGTGTAGGATTACAGGCCTGTGAGCCATTAGCTCCCAGCTTCCATTTCTTTTACAAATCATTTCCCACCCCTTCTTAAGTTGGGAATTTTTTTAACCTTCAATTTCATCTACAGTAAAAAATAATCATTCAGTATTTGGTTGTTTACACATGTACTCTAACACTAACTGAGCTGTACCCCAACCCACTTTATCTTCAGGTGCAATCGTAACTTCAGGTGCAATTTACAATAAGATGTGTTAAAGAAGAGCAATTATCCCCATTTTACAGACATGAAGAAATACTCCAAGTGAAGGGACCTTGGCCCATGCTTTGGAACAGAACACTGGTGCTACAGAAACCACAGAAGTTCCAGATTTCCACATCATCCTGAGAACTGCTGCTGACTAATGGACATGTTTATAATGCTGATACACTTCAGTGTTCTCACTTTGAGGTCATGAGGTAGAGAAATCAAAAGTTCTGAAGAAGTTCCAAGAGATCATTAAAAGACTTCTCGCTATATCAGCTAGCTTGAACTCAGAGTCTCACATTTGCTCATTTTGCTTGCTTGGCTGGTGCTCTACTATTTGAGCCATGTCTCCAGCCCTTTTTGACCCAAGCTGACCTAGAACTACCACCTTTGGATGTGAGTCACCTGAGTAGCCTCTTGAGTAGCTAGGTTTACAGGCCTGAGCTACTGGCATCTGGCTTCCTCTTTATCTTTTTTGTCTTGCTCCTTTTCTCAATTGTTTGTCTCTTAAGTGGGAGGGATGAGTTGCAGGCATATGCTGAATTATAGAATCAGGAACTTTTGAAGTTCTTGATCTAACTGAGTTTCTCAACTTTGATACTAATGTTTGGGGCTGGAGAGATCGTTCTTGGTGTTTGAGGCTGATCTGAGTACTGTGGTATGTCTTGTGTCATCTCTTGTTTCTGCCCACTAGTAGCACCTATCACCACTGGATGTCCAACCAAAAATGTGCCCCACTCATGACTAGAAACTACTGATATTTAAATTTACCACATACTTTCTACAACACCTCATGCAGCAGTTAAATAATTAAATGCTGTAAAATTTCCCAGGTGTTCTTTATCTTTCTTTTATGTTTTATTGGGGTCCTTAAAAAAACTTGCTGGTCAGCTATGGGAGCTTCAACCAGTAATTCCAGCACTTGGGAGGCTGAAACAGAATTGTAAATTCTTGTCTCAAAGTTAATAGGCTATTGTGTGTATGCATGTGTACATATGCACATGCCTGTCCTGAGCCTTGAAGTCAGTGACTGGTTGCTGTCCCTTAGTTTTTGTTGCTCAAGGCTACACTCTACCATTTGAACTACAGCAGCACTACTTCTAGATTTTTAGTAGTTAATTGGAGATTAGAGTCTCATAGGACCAAGGGAACAGAATAGAAGACCCAGAAATAAACCCACAGACCCAATACCCACCTAATATTTGATAAGGGAGCAAAAATCACAAATGGTGCCAGCAGAATTGGCTAACACATGCAGAAAACTGAATCTAGATCCTTGTATATCACCCTGCACCAGAATAAATTCCAAATGGATCAAAGACTTCAATGTAAGGCCAGATACTATGAAAATAGTACAGGAAGGGGTAGGGGAAGCACTAGGGGTCCTAGGCATGAGTTGAAATATTCTAAAATCCAGAATTACAACAAATTAAATAAAGACTGGATAGATCAGATTGCATCAAACTGAAGAGTTTCTGTGTGGCAAAGGATAAGCTAGCAAGATAAACAGAAAGCCCATAAAATGGAAGAAGATGGTTACTAGTTATGCATCACAAGGGTTTTATAGCTAAAATATACTTAGAGCTCAAATAATTAAATCACTCAAAGATACAACAACCGCATTAATAAATGGGCTAAACACTTAAGAGAGATTTCTCAGAAGAATTAAGAATGGCCAGTGGACATATGAAGAAATGTTCAACATGTCTGGCCATAAAAGGAACGCAAATCAAAACAACATTGAGATTCTGCCTCACCCCAGTTAGAATGGCCATTATCAAGAAAACTTCCAATAACAGATGCTGGTGGCCATGTGGCCAAAAGGAAACTACACTGTTGTGGGAATGTAAACATGTTCAAGCACTCTGGTGTTGCATTCTAGAAAGTCTTTTTGACTAAATGTAGAGTTACCCTATAACCCAGCAATTCTACTCCTTGGCATTTATCCAATAGAATACAAAGCTACCAGGACAGCCATATTCATTGCTGTATTGTTTACCATAGCCAATATATGGAATCAGCCCAGATGCCCCTCAGTGGACTAATGGATCAAGAAAATGTATTATACACAATGGAATTTTACTCATCTATCAGAAAGAATGATATTGTACCATTCATAAGGAAATGGAAATACTTGGAAAAATTATATTAAGCAAAGTAAGCCAGACCCAAAGAAACAGGTTGCATGGTTTCCTTCATATTGTAACTAGAATGTGCCTATAAATCTATAAGTAAGCATACTGAATGACTAGAGACAAAAAATACACTTGGACATGCTAAATTATATGGGACTCCAAACATTCACACAATGAGACAAGAAGAGGATATTCTTAGGAGAGGATCACAAAAGTTCAATAGCTATATGAATGTGATCATATAAAATGATGTTTACAGAAATGAACTCCAAGAAATGGAAACAAGACAGTTTTTGTTATTTTACTTTTTATCCTTTTGATGGGACAAAGAGTGAACAAATGCAGTCATGATACTCACTAGATGCCATGTTGAAAATGACCTATGCAACTTGTTTTAGAGGGAGTGGGAGGGAAAAACTGAGAGAAAATGAGGGAAGACTTATGCAACTATAACCACTCTGTACATCACCTTTACAATAACAACAAAAATTAAAAAAAAATAGAGATTTAAAAAAAAGAACTATGTGGGCTGGGAAGGTGGCTCAGTGGTAGAGCGCTTGCCTTGCATGCCAGAGGCCCTGGGTTCGATTCCTCAGCACCACAGAAGCAAAAAGAAAAAAGCCGGAAGTGGCGCTGTGGCTCAAGTGGTAGAGTGCTAGCCTTCAGCTGAAGAGCTGAGGGACAGTGCCCAGGCCCAGAGTTTAGGCCCCATGACTGACCAAAAAAAATACACTTACATATTCTTCTTTGTCATCACTGCTCAAAAATAGCTTAACAAAGGTTTTGAATAAATGTATTTTTATCAGGAAAAAAAGGGGGGGAAGTTTCATGGGCTTTCCTGTCCAGGATGGCTTCAAACCAATCCAGGATCTCAGCCTACTTGGCTGGCAATAGACTATTTCTTAAGTGTGATGCTGGCCAAGGTGCACTGGTTTACACCTGTAATCTCAGCTATGTGGGAAGTACAAGCATGAAGATTGGCAACTGAGCAAAAACATCTTGTGTTACTAAATCAAATCATAGGAACTTGCTCAACTCTTTCTAAAACTTCCTTATTCTTATTTGGATTAAAGCACGCATGGTTTAGGATATGTAAGCACAGAACTACAAATGACACTTATAGTCACAAAAATGCACTACCGTACTTTGTGCTGCTACTTAACTAAATGTATGAATTAAACTTGCAGAGACCAGGGCTCCATGAGGCCCTGGATGTAATTTGGTAACATGAGACAAATACGTGCTTCTTATGAGTTTCCCTCGGCTTCTATTGATAATTTTATATGCTCTTTCCCTCCTAGTGATGTTATAAATGTCTAAATAACTCTTGGCAAAAAGAAAGAAAAGAAAGAAAGAAAGAAAGAAAAAGTCCCCCACCTTAATAGGCACTACCTAGTAGGTTCAATGCATCTCCTCCCAAGTGCACCTGTGTGACATTTGCTTCCACGTGGTAGCAAAGCTTTTCCGATTCTGTATCTTTTGACAAAGATTTGTGTTTTTCAGTGTGCTATTTAATAACGGTACAGAATTACCTTAAACATCTCTACATTGGTTTAAACAAAACAAAACGCCAAAGCCACTAGAGGTGATCTCTAGTAAGTAGTTCATGGAAATAATCATTGCAAAATGTACGGAAAGTGCTGGGTCCTGGTGACTCAGGCCTGTAATCCTTGCTACTCAGGAGGTTGAGATCTGTGCAACTCAAAGCCAGCCTGGGCTGGAAAGTCCATGAGACTCTTATCTTCAATTAACCAGCAAAAAGCTGGGGAAGTGGCGCTGTGGATTAAGTGGTAGAGTGCTAGCCTAGCCTTGATTCCCAGTTCTGGCGCACACACACACACACACACACACACACACACACACACACACGGAGGAAAGTCAGTGTGGTTCAGGTTCACCCACAAAGGGCTATTTTCCCTCAAACATCAAGGTCAGTGTTTAATTCCGTTCTGGACGTTCAGTTCAGACGTTCAGGGAGTCCACAACGCCATTTCCAGCCTTTCTCCTGCTATATTGAGCAACTTTGCGCTCGGGTCATTCTCCCAGGCCCCAGATCCATTCTGCCTGTGGGGACCACGCGGGGTGACAGTCCTTCCGCTGAAGATCGGGTGGCTTGCTTTAGATTCTGACTTCCGCACGAGGGGCCTGGCCTGGCATCGCATGGGGTGGGCCCTGGTGTCCTTGTCCCTCAGGCCAGGTGCACCCACGAGACCTCGGACAGCACCCCCACTCCCAGCCCCCCACGAGTCCGGCCCGCGCGCGCTTTCCCGGGGCATCCTCTGGGCGCAGAGCGGCGGCGGGGCGCGGGGT
>NW_012267224.1:27718295-27785600 GCF_000151885.1 Dipodomys ordii
CCCGCCCGCCCGCTCGCTCGGGTCGCCGGCCTTCGCTCTGCCAGCCCGGGCGTCCGGGGGACCGCAGGTGAGCGCCTTCTCCTCCCGCCGCTACAACCAGATGGAGACAATGGGGACCCCGGCCCGGCGACTCCCCACCGCGCGCGCTCCCTCCGGGCCGGGCCCATGGCACCCCGGGACTCTCGATCTTGACCCCCGAGTGCACGTTCGGGGTAACCGGCCTCGAACTTGGGGCGTCGTCCCCGTGCGGGGCGCGGACCCTGCCCGAGGAACCTGCGCGCTGCGCGCGGCGAGCGCGCCTGGGGTCCCCACCGGGGAACCTGCCTCCGGGCTGCGCCCCGGGAACTTGCCGAGAGCGTGGGACCTAGCGGTCCCCGCGCCCCTTCCCGCGCCTCGGCGTCCCATCCCGGGCGTCCCCGCGCTGGGCCAGTCCTCGCCATCCCAGCCGGGACGCCGACGGCTCAGCCCTGCTGCCCACAGCCGCATCGCTTTGTTTAACCTCCGCAAACCGTCGCGCACAAACTCTTGCTGCCCCAATTCTGATGAGCCACCCGTTCGGTGGCCGAGGGGAGACAAAGGTTTTCCCCGCCGTGGGCAAGGGCTGAGCCGGGGAGCGCGCGGCCAGGGTGGGCCATTTCCGCTGATCGCCCCCCAGGCCGACCGAGGCGGGTGTTCCGGATACCGCGGCCGCCCAGGCTGGGCCGGCTCCGAGGTGGGGAGATCGGACCTCTCAACCCCGAGGACCGGTGGGGGGTGGGGCGGGGGTGGAGGTGGAGGTGGGTGGGGTCGCCTTTAAGCAAACGGTTATCAGTCAGAAGAGCAGATGTTTAAAATTTGTGCTCGATGTTTTCAAAATAGCAGCATCAGAATCATTTTCTGAATTGTGCTTTGACAGGGAGACTATGTATTTAGAGACACATTGCTTAGGTGGAGGGGGAGGGAGAAAGGAAACCTAGAAACTACCACCATGTGTTGTGAAATTTTAATATGGCTCTATGAATAATGGCCTGGAAACTGATCTGGTTTAGGTGTGTGTGTTTGTGTGTGTGTGTGTGTGTGTGTGTGTGTAGGGGAGGTGGTGAGGGAGTGGTTCGAATACAAAGAATAAGGGAATTTAGTGGGAGAATCTTAGCAAATACCTTGTGGTGAATGATGAATTCATTAAGTTGTCTGTTAAATCGACAATACGCTGGACAAACTGCCTGCAGTAGTTGAATGATACATAAAATGGCCAACAGTTATGTGGTATTGTGTGCGACAGGGGAACCTGAACGGAACCATCAGTTTTGAGTAATTTTGAAGAAGTCAGCGAAAGGAAGGCATCTTCTCCACGGCCTTTATTCTTTGAGAACAGAATCCTACCTACTTTGGCATATTCAGGACCAGATTATCTGGAAGTAAAACAATTTCATAAACATTTTGATGACGAACCTCCTATAGGTTATGTGATTGTAGTATGGATTAATTCTAAAATACGTAGGTAACTGTTACACTATTAGATCACTTGATAGTATGAATTACTTACAATGTTTTCTAGTCAAAGACTTCTGCTCAGACTCCTCTAACAAGATGAGAAACTTTCAATCTCAAGATATAGTGGTAGATGTGGAACACTGAAGAAACACCCACTTGACACACTTAGGGCATTGGTATGAGAAAAGCTGTTGGAGAGTTCTCCATCAACTATAAAACATGCTGACAATGTTACTGTTATCGCTAGAGGTGGAAACTGTATTTTTACATTGATTCCTTGCACAATTTCAGAGCAATTAGTGGAAATAGCTTCAGGGCATAGTCTTGTGGCCCATTAAAAAAATAGTTTGTATTTCTAACCTGGCCCATAGTAGGTGTTCAGTAAATAGCATACTTGAAAGAATGAATTCATGAAAATCAAATCAGAATGAACAAAAGTGCAGCAGGTGAAAATGGTTTACTTCCTTTAGTTTAACCAATGTTTACTGAAGGCTTTCTGGGGACAGGTGCTTTGGAAAAGCATTTCCCCTGCAGTGCATGAAAGCCAAGACAACCCCCCGCCCTCCATGTGCTTCCTAGAAGTGGGGGCCTCCTGGGTGGTTCTCATGTGTTTCTCCTGTAACTGAAGAGAACAAAAGAACAGTTCATTTGTTAGGTGTGTTTATACTTTCTCCCAACAGCCCAAGGAAGCAGGGTAGATATTATCGTCCCTGCTTTGTAGGTGAGGGGAAATGCAGACACACAGGGATTAAATGGCTTGCTAACTCCATGCCACCAAATGACCATGGGGAGGGGGCGGGCAGAAGCTGGTGCCGCACCCCAGACAATGCCACTCAGATTAGACCTCAAAAGTTGAGCTTTTGGATAACCTTTAAATAAGGACAAGGTGCATCTTACCACCCAGTCCTTACTGCTGTGGGTAAGTGTGCAGGTTCTAGATGCAGGAGACTGAATCTGAGTGTGGCTTTTCATGTGTCCCTCCTTTTGTGCTTACAAGTTTCTTCATCTGTACAATGAAGAGGTAATGGGTCTTCCCTTTATGATTCTTGTTTTTTTCTTTTTATGATACTGGGGCTTGAGCTCAGGGCTATATGCTTACTAGGCTGGAGCTCTACTCTTTGAGCTATACCCTGAAATTTCTTTGCTTTTGTTCTTTTACCAGTAGGTTCTTTAAAAAAACATTTTTAGCTTTTTTAATTGTTATTATAAAGGTGATGAAAGAGGGATTAGTCACAATGACATAAGTCCGATAATAAGTACATTTCTCTTTGGACACTGTCACTCATTCCCTCACTCTCTCCCAGTTTTTCTCTCCCATCCCTGCCCATAAGTTGTATAGTTCATTTTCAACATAGTGTCTCGTGAGTAACACTGCTGCATTTGTTCGCCCTTTATCCCTGTGCCCCCATTAACCTCCCAAAGACAGATAAAGGAAAAAAATGAGGCACAAAAGGAAAAACAACAACAAAGAAAAATACCTCTCATTTCCATTTCCTTGAGTGTGTTTTGATGACCATTATTTTATAGGATCAGATGCACATAGGCATTGTGCCTATGTTATTGCCCCCTAAGAGTATCCTTAGGTCTCACTGTGTGTGACTGCCTGGAGTCCTGTATAATTTACCACGTTCCAGTGTGTATTAGATCTGTCTTCTGTTTATGAGAGAAAACACGTGCCATTTGCCTCTCTCAGCTCAGCTTATGTCACTTTCAATCCGTTCCCCTGAAAATGATATACTCTTCCATTGTGTGTAAGCACCACATTTTTTGGATCCACTCATCTATTGTAGGACATCTGGGCTGTTTCCATAACTTGGGTATTGTGAATAGTGCAGTAATGGCTATGGATGTGCTAGTGTCTTTACCGTATCCTGGCTTGTGATGTTCCAGTTGGGTCTTGAATTTATCTCTGGCTACCCTGGCCTTCAATCCTTCTATTTATGCTTTCCATACAGCTGGTAAAACAAGCACATACCACCATACTCAGTGAGATCTCGTTAACTTTTTGCCCAGGCTAGCTTCAAACTACAATTCTGATTTTGGCCACCTCAGTATCTGGGATTACAGGTGTGAGGAATGTTGTGAAAATCAAATGGAATAATATGAGTATCAGTATCAATTGAGTTTTATTTTCATTATTATTAGATAAAAGTGTAGCTTTAAATTGGAGGGGGCACAGTAAGAGGAAGAGATGCAGTTTACATTGCTGTTTTGGAAATAGACACATTGTAAATATGTGTGTGCATATACAGACATAAACTATATATGAATGTATGCATATGTATGTATATAAGCAAACGTGTCACTGAGGAACATCCTCTGCTCTTAGTATTTACAGACAAAGTCTTACCATATAGCTCAGGCTGGCGGCAAACTTCCTATGTTGCCCAAGCTGGCCTTGAACCCTCCATCCTCTTGCCTTAGCCTCCTGAGTCTTGGGATTTATAGGTGTTTGCCACCACTAAGCATTATAAAATAATGCTTAGATTTCTTAAGGTCAGTGCAGTCTTATATTTTCATTCTATCTTATTTGTAAAATCCCCCTTTAGAGGGGACATGGTGACCTCCCATTCTGTTTCTTGGATTAAAACTGCTAGTTTGAAATGCCCTCATCTACAAGATTATCAGGAGATGTACACTCAAAAGAATCTGATGTTAAATCTCTACATTTCCCCTTCAAGTAGACTAAAACATCATGGCTTAGTGGTAGAGCTCTAGCCTATCATCTAGGAGGCTGGGTTTGATCTCATCACTGCAAAAGAAATTAAAAACCACTTAAACATGTAGTGATCATTTAGTGCTTATTTGATATGGCTAAGTTCTCATGCTAAGCATTCCCTGTACACCTGCTATCCAATTTAGTTCTTACAACAGCCAGGCATAGAGTCTTGTGTTTCCACAAAGAAATAATTCATTTCAATTGATAATTGAAACTAAGACTCAACAGAGGTGAGTTCCTAACGTTACCAAGGGATGATTTCAGGGATTCAAACAGTTCTATAAGACACAGTCCTCTCACTGTGTCTGCTAAAAGATGTTTCACCCTCCTTTAACACAACTTGAAATGGCAACATTGAGAATTTACCCATCATGGTACAACTTTTTGTAGTTTCTTCTTGTTGTTGTTGTTGGTTGCAGGGCTTGAACTCAGGACCTGAGAGCTCTGTGAGCTTTTTTCAAGGCTAGCACCCTACCACTTTGAGCCAAAGTGCCACTTCTTGTTTTCTGGTGGCTAAAGTCTCACAGACTTTCCTGCCTGGCTAGCTTTGAACCCTGATCCTTAGATCTCAGCCTCAAGAGAAGCTAAGATTACAGGCTTGAGTCACCAGTGCCTGGCTTATAGTTTCCTTTTAAAGGACTCGCTGCAAGTTAATTTTTCAACCTTGTAAAGCAGTATACATAGGAGACCAGTAATTCAGTCTTCTTTGGCTGGTCTTGTGGTGTGTGTGTGGGGGGGGCTTGAACTCAGGGCCTGGGCACTATCCCTGAACTTCATCATTTCATTCAAGGCTAGTGCTCTACCACTTGTGCCACAGCTCTACTTCTGGCTTTTTTGGTGATTAATTGGAGATAAGAGTCTCACAGACTTTCCTACCTTGGCTGGCTTTGAACTGTGATCCTCAGATCTCTACCTCCTGAGTAGCTAAGATTATAGATGTGAGCCACCAGTGCCTGGCTGGCTGATCCTTTGATATAAATATTTTGGAGTGGCTTCTCAGGTTTTTGTGAGAGACTCAATTAATTGGTCATTTTATTGGTGCACTAAAAGGTTTAATACTTCTTTAAAAGAGACACAAAACAGCTGTGTAGCTCTAAGAAGACTTCATAATGAATGGATGTCACAAATTATTAAGGCACAAAATGAAGATGTAAGAACTGCAGAGAGCACGTTATAGTATATTGATTGATCCCCAAATTCCAAGGCGGTAAAAGCACTAATTGTACAAGTACTCATAAGCTATTACCACCAATGAAACCTCTATATATTCACAGGCCAGTTCTTTACAGGTGTTTGCTATGGCTGCAGTATTGTTTCGTATTTTCTGGGATTCTATTCTCTTAAAAATATTATTTGGAAGAATGAAATAGCCTTTAAGTAAGCATATTTTTTATCGCATTACTTAGTATGCACAGATAATTTAATGGACAATGAAAGGGAGAATTTCACTACTTTTCCTACACATCTGTTATTCAAATTCTTGTTGCATCTCATTTGCACTCGGGTACTTAAAGGTATTTCAGTTTGCTTTTGTGTTGTAGCTTTCCGTATTTCTGCATGTAGGGGGCTTTCAACCCTTAGCCAAATATTTAAACAGTTAATTTGTTGAGCAAAGGTTAGTCTTTTCCAAAGCATATAATTTTAAGATCAGGGGGCTGGGAAGGTGGCTCAGTGGTAGAGTGCTTGCCTTGCATATATGAGGCCCTGGGTTCGATTCCTCAGCACCATATAAGCAGAAAAAGTCAGAAGTGGTGCTGTGGCTCAAGTGGTAGAGTACTAACATTGAGCTGAAGAGCTGAGGGACAGCGCCCAGGCCCATTTGCCCTCAGAAAATGATTTTTGCAAGTTGGAGGAGTAGCAGCATATGCCTGTAATCTCAGCACACAAGAGGCTGAGGCAGGAGGATTGTGGCTAAATTTGAGGCTAGACTATGTTATATAATGAGACCCTATCTCAAAAACAGAACATAATAAAAAAACAACACCCCCCCTAAAGAGAGCAGTTTAGTTAATAGATTTGTATATTACTGTAGTGATTTGATATTTGCTTATTAATTTATTTCTTTTGTCTTTTTGCCCTTAATGGATTAAACACTGTGAAGTGTTAGAACTATTGTATGGTCACCATCACTGTAATTTGTATGTTCAGTCAGTTTGAAAACTTAGTTACCATTCCACTTTGTGCCCCTTTTATTTTTTTTGGAGGTACAGTGATTGAAAGTCAGAACCTCACATTGGTTAGATTTGCTTGCTTGGCTGGTGCTATGCTACATAATTCATGCCTCCAGCCTGCTTTTTGCTGGTTAAGTGGAGATGGAGTCTCCTGGATTTTTCTACCTGGGCTGGCTTTGAACTAAAATCCCCTGGATCTTAGCCTTAGAAGAGTAGTAGCTAGGATTACAGGTATGAGACAGCCAGCCCCTGACTTACCCTTTTAATTCTTGATGTGGAAATACTTAGACATAAAAAGTAAATTAATTTGCATATTGAGTTGCAGTAGTGGCTTTGAGGTAGATGCTCATGAATATTTTCCATGCATGATTTCCACACATGTGAGGTGTCCAAGATTACATATTTCTCATCTACAAGTAAAAAGTTATTTGAAGGAACTGTGTGAATGGGAAAATGGAATAAACCTGGAAGAGTTGTTTTATATAGTCCTGATATCAGCATTATAGTCATATGATGCATTTAAGAAGTCAGTAGAGCCTCTGTATTTACAGGCCTTTGTATTCTGACCTATGTGTCTCTATGTGAAAAGATGAGGCCATTGACTATGTCGAAAATAAAAACTATGAATATTTTCAAACAGGTTTTAAAATCTTTAGCAGCCTTTTTTATATAGTTGTATTTTATCCAATGGTAGGCCTTAGGGCTTTTGAGGAAATCTCGGAAAACTTGCTTGTGAAACCTGTGCTACATGAAATAGTAAGTGTTTGAGGAAAAGACACAGAAACTGCGCCCTCTAACTTTTTATTTGTTTTAGTTTTTTTTTTTTCTTCAGGTAGGGTCTTGCATTTTTGCCTCCACCAGCCTTTGACTATGAGGCCTTTGACTTAGAAGGTTCAACTTCTGGGCCTTCTGTGTAACTGAAATGACAGGCACATACCCTCAGGCCTGGCTTGTTGATTGTGATGGGGCCTTGCTCCATTCTCTGAATCTCTACCTCCTGATTAGTTGGGATTATAGGTGTGAGCCACTGCACCTGTCCTCACTTTGGGAAATAGATAAATCAGAAGTACTTAGGTCACTAGAGACAGGTTGTTAGACTAGAATTTAGGATCAGGTAGCAACTGCTAAGAGGGTTTATTTGAAGGTACCAGAAAAGAAGGGTAGCTTGTTAAGAAGATATTGGGCTGGGGAAGGTACTAATAATCCCACCTGCTGGCCCATTGCCCTCACTGACACCCCTCCTCCCCCACCCAGGATTAGGGATCTGCTGGCAGTAAGGGAGATCTGGGGACAAGGAAGGAGCGAAACAGGGTTACCGGAACATTTGGTTATTATTTATGTCTAGGAGAAGCCAAATTCAATGAATAATCTGGGAGATTCTTGTACATAATTGTTAACCCACGGTTTCCTCACTTGGAAGAAGCAAAAAGGAAAGATCACAGATCCAACCACCATTTCCAAAGCCATTACAGGCTCTAGTAGGGTCACAGGTAGAATCTTGGTGAAAGCAGGGGACAGGCAGCAGGGCGGTGGACACATGGCTGCGGAATCCCAGGCCGCCCCACATCACGGCTTCAGAATTACCTTCATTTTCAAAAAGTTTTTTTTTAAATATACTTATTTGCAACTTAAAAAATTTTAAACTATTTTTAACTGATAGGTAAACAACAAAAATTGCTGGGTGCTAGTGGCTCATGCCTGTAATCCTAGCTACTCAGGAGGCTGAGATCTGAGGATCACAGTTTGAAGCCAACCCAGGCAGGAAAATCCGTGAGACTCATCTCCAACAAACTACTCAGAAAAAGCCGGAAGTGGCTTGTGACTCAAGTGGTAGAGCTCTACCTTGAGCATAGAGAGGCTCAGGGACAGAACCTAGGTCCTGAGTGCAAGCCCCAGGATTGGCAAAAAGAAAAAAAAAGTACATATTAGGGTACCATGTGACATTTTAGTCCATGTACAACACGTATAATGTCAAAATCAGGAAAATATTTCTCATCTCTCTGCAAAGGTGAACATATATATATATATATATATATATACATATATATATATACATATATATATATATATACGTATATATAGAGAGGGGGAGAGGGAGAGAGAGGTGTATATCGAGGATTGCCTTTAACATTGCAGTTTTTGAATACGATGTATTTTGATCAATGTCACCTCTTTCAATATTCCCATTCATCCCTCCCCCCACCCCTTTCCTCACTCCACTTTGTAGGGTATACATTGAATTTCTGCAAAGTCCTTACTATTTCTCACATGACTTTATTTTTTCTCTCCAGGGGATGGTAGTGGCAGATGTAGTGGCTTTATGTATGCTGCAGCTGTCCATGCATGTCTGTGATGGGTTAGGGTTGCTAGCATTAATGAGGTCAAGGTCACAGGTTCAGTCCCTGGGCAGGCCAGTTAGCTTTACTTTGTTCTGGGCTCTGTCTTGTGCTCTTAACCCAGGCCAGCCATCTGGCAGAGGCAGATCATTGTTCATAAAGGGACTAATGAGCCAGCACGGGTGGGAGGAAGGGCAGGAGTCTTCCCCCAGTAGACCTGGAGGAATTAGAGAAATCATTGCAGTCCTGGGCAAATTTGTGTTTCCTAGCATTATCTTCATCTTCGGGCGATAACACAGTTAGCAAATGTTTTTCTTGGTCGTTCCCAGTGAATTCTCAGGTTACGTGTTGTCTTCTCCTTTACGCTTTCTTCAGATGTCTCATTGATTCAGGAGTTACACATTATCTGCAGCGTTTTTAACTGCCTTGAGCTTTGTAGCACAGGGACCTGGACAGGGAAAAGCAGGGCAGCCTGACAGGAACAGATCAAAGCCCTTCCTGGTTTACAGATCCAGTTCCATGGAATTTAAAAAATAGAAGTTTAAAGAAAGAGAAAGAAAAAAGAAAACACCATTTTTTACTGAAACTTTCCCAGGAAACAGTTTCTAGTTTCTCTAAGTAAACCTTGGTTTACAAAACTGTTGTTTGATTGAAATAATTTCTAGGATTACCAGGAATATCAGAGCTCATCCAGCCCTGTCTGTCTGTTCCATTTTACCCCATTGGTCCCCCGCAGGTCACTCCAAACTTACATGATCTGTCCACTTAAACAACATGCCAGATTTCATATGCTTGAGATGAGAAAGACTGCAACATATATCATTAATGATTTTTAAGTATTCATTGCATATGGGAATGATAACCTTTTGACCATGATAGGTTGAATAAAATACTATGATCATTGATTTTACCTGTTTCTTTGTTAGCCAGGGATAATTGCACGTATGGCTGTCATTGCATTGCTGTTGGACAGCATGATCTAGACCAGGTGAGGTCTGGTGAGAAGGCTGAAGTTCAGAGGTCAAGTAACTGAGCTGAGTTTTCCATTGCCTGTAACTCGCATTGTGAATAGGACAACAGGAACAGCATCCCCTAGAGGACTGTCTGATGTTGCAGCCATTGTATGCTGCAAGATGTCTGCCCAAGTCATGGCACATTTGTGGTAAGGTCAGGTGTGTGTGTGTGTGTGTGTGTGTTTCAGTGAGTGTTCATATGTCATGTTAGTTGTCTCACGTTCACTTTGGTGATGAGCTTTGTTTTCTTCATAATGTTGCTGCTGAGGATGTTTTGCTTTCCTGAATAGGTCGGAGGCTCTGTAACTTTTAGTTAGTTGTGAGAAAAGCTGATTCTAGTATTGACATTAGCAGTTGTAACTCTGGGCTAAATAGATAGGATGTTCGTTCAAGTGAGCACTGTAATATGTTTTTTTCTTAGAACAAAAATAATTGCGGATAGTGTGAAGGAACTTTAGTGGACCAAGGCGTAGTGCTGAGAGATGTAGGCAGCTCTGTGGGACTGTACTGATTAGTGTCTTACAGATGTCTACTGTAAGGTAGCAGAGGCAGTGGCAGAGTACTGCCTAGAATGTACAAGGCCCTAGGTTTGATTCCTAATATCATATATATATATATATATATATATATGTGTGTGTGTGTGTATATATGTGTGTGTGTATATATATATATGTGTGTGTGTATATATATATTTATAATAGATTCCTACTGTATGCAGCTTCAGATCTTTATTTATAATAGATTCCTACTGTATGCAGCTTCAGATCTTTATTTATAATAGATTCCTACTGTATGCAGCTTCAGATCTTTATTTATAATAGATTCCTACTGTATGCAGCTTCAGATCTTTATTTATAATAGATTCCTACTGTATGCAGCTTCAGATCTTTTGGGCCCATGCAGAGTTCTACATAGCTGTGAGTTTGCTGTCAGCTGTCCAGTGACAACTAGCGGACAGCAGTTTTGTCAGTGGACTCGGACTCTTCAATTGACTTTACAGTTTAGGTGAGCTCATGTATTTATCCACATAGAAGAGGTAGTGAAGAGGAAAAGATGTGTAGACATTGCATATCATTTTATGATGCTTTTGTTTGTTGCAAACAATTCAGATTAAGTTAAGAACCCATGGCTCACACCTGTAATCCTAGCTACTCAGGAGGCTGAAATCATAGTTCAAAGCTAGCCTGGGCAGGAAAGCCTGTGAGACTCTTATCCCCAATTAACCAGCAAAAAAAGCTGGAAATGGAGCTGTGTGTTAGGTGATAGAGGGCTAGCCTTTGGACAGTGTCGCCAGGCCATTAATTCAAGTCCTAGTACACACACACACACACACACACACACACACACACACACACCCCAAACAAACAAAAAACCCTTGTTGATCCTAAGTACAGAGAAATAAAACAAGGCAGCAGTCACTGGTCACCTTTGAGTAGGGAAATGAAGTAACTATCCTGTGGTCTGAAGTTTAATGAGAGACTTCATGTCTATCCTCAGCTCAGCTCTCCACTGCATCTCACACGAACAAGCACATACTTACACACCATGTGCTGGCTGCCGTGGCTGTAGCATGAAATCAAGGCAGAGGAGGCCAGTTCCTTGAATGTGACAACGGTGGTAGATTGCAGCTTATAACTTTTGTTGTAGTGTCAAACATGGGATAAAATCAATGTAGAAGATTTTTTTGGAGGTGACATTCTGGTGGGAGATATTTACAATAAACAGCAATAAATTATGTATTTATCAGGTCTGTAACACAGTGTCAGGTAGCGAGGAGCCCCGCAGGAAAGTTAGCTGAATGAATGGATAACAAGGCGGAACTAGTTCTAGAGAGGCCAAGAGAGGTTTGAACGACAGAGAAGAAGCCACGGGGATATCTGGAATCTTCTAGATCTGGAATCTTCTAGATTGAAAATCCTTAAATCTAATTAAGTGAAAAGCTATGGGGGTTCAAGTTTTAACCTTGATTTAAATGGGTTTCTAGAAGGCTGTGGTTCTCACAGTGTTGTTTGGTGATTCCACTACGGTGGCTCTGGATGGGCCCAGTCTATTTATCACTCCATCTTTTAACTAGCTTGATACATACAGCACCATCTCATCTTAGGAAGCAGTTTCTTAAGGGTTATGGAAAAATACCACTGGGATTGGTAATCTGCATTCTGTCTGTTTCCCCAGGACCCTGCTCATAAGAAACCTTGTGGCTTATAGAAGTGGGAGATTCTGCCATTTCCCTCACTGGATCCAAAGCAGTTTTGCCATAGATCTGAGAGCTCATCAACATTATTTTAATATAAATTCAAATGAAGTGGGAGCTCTGGGACAGCCCTGTTTTAATTACAATTGGAATGTGTCTTTGGAGACCAGTTCTGCCTATTCGAATCATAAGTGTCATTATGATTATTTTTTCTAAAAGAATCATGAATAAGTTAGGTCTTGCCTGAGGTCGTGGAGTTTGGATTACAAATGATTTCTTTTCAAATCAAGTGAAAAGCTGAAAATCACAAACATTTTTGTGTTTGGCTCTAAACCGTTTTCCTTGATGATGTGAAAGAGCTGAGCAGTAATTGGCCGTAGAAGAGTATGTGTAAGGGTAGCTTGTTCTGGACTTGGTAGAGTGTATGTGCTTAGCATATGCAAGGCCCTGGGCTCAGTCCCTAGTGCACACATGTAGCTTGTTATCTGTGTGAGATACTGGGTTGTGTGAAATGTCCTTATCATTCATTGCGAATCATCCATGTAACTTTAAATTGATTTCCTTCACCTCCTGTCTGGAGTGACAGGAATCTCCGGCAACAGGCTATCTGAAGCGATAGTCATGTGGAGATAATGACTCCTGACCTTTGCTGGCATGGAATCCAGGCTGTGCTGTTGGATTTCTGTGGATGGTACTTCACAGCCAGTGCACCAGGCCAGTGTGAATTATTTAATTCATCTCATCCTTAAGGATAGCTACAGGAGTTACAATGAAACTGATGGTTTGGCTAGATGCTCATGGCTCTTGCCTGTATTCCTATCTACTTAGAAGGCTAAGGTCTGAGGAGCTGGATTTAAAGCCAGCTTGGCCAGAAAAATACATGAGACTCTTATCTCCAACTAACCACCAGAAAACCAGAAGTGGAGCTCAAAATAGCAGAACTCTAGTCTTAAGCACAAAAGCTCAGGGACAGTGCCCAGGCCCTGAGTTTAAGCTCCATGACTGACAAAAACATCAACAACAACAATAAAAAAAATCCTGAATGATTTATAAAGTTGGGGTCTTGTAAATGAATTTGTGCTCTTTTCTTCTTTTCTCTTCCATGGCACATAGAAATGTTTCCTGGGTCATTGGTCTACCTGCTGTTGCTTACAATCCCCATATTGCCTATGTCTACCAGTTCCTGTTGTAATGAAATTTATCTTGTTAAAATCAAATTCTTCTCACAGTATTTGCATGTATTTGTCTTCCACGGAGTATGTAGTTATTTTGTATAGAGCTTTAAGCATAAGAAGGATGAAAACAAAGGAGGAAGGGTACCTGTCAAACTTTCCCTTAGTGACCACACTGCTTTACATTTCCTCATGCAAGGCACAGGATTCTGATGTCTCCCCACCTTCATAATACTGCTAATTTTTTTTATCTTTTATTACTAATCATCCTAAGTGATTGTGAAATGCCAGCTCGTGGTGGTTTTGATTTGCATTTCCTCAACTTTTAATGATGTTGAACATCTTTTCCCCCCCCTGTGTGCTTATTTGCCAATTGTATTTCTTCTTTTCTTCAGAGAAATGTTTAAGTCTTTGATCACTTTTTTTTTTTTTCTGGTCATAGGGCTTGAACTCAGGGCCTGGGATCTGCCCCTTAAGCCTCTCTGTGTTCAAGGCTAGTGTTGTACCTCTTTTGCTATAGCTCCCCTTCTGGATTTTTCTGTGTATGTGGTACTGAGGAATTAAACCCAGGGCTTCATGCATGTTAAGCAAGCATGCTACCACTAAGCCACATTTCCAGCTGTTTGCTCACTTTTGAACTGAAAATTTTTTAATGAGTTGTAAGAGCTCTATGCATTCTGGATACATGTGATATATACATATATACATTCTCAGAGTTTCCACGTTTCCTTTGTTAATGTCTTAGTTATACATGAATATGAAAATAGAATAAAATAAAAATTAAGCAGTAGACATGAACTTACGTGTTTCCAGGGGATTGTAAGATTGCTTCTGCATGAAAGAAGCTCCTAGGAGTGACAAGATGAGTCAAGTATATGAATCCCCGTCTGGACTCAGGTTCTCTGGAGACTTTACAAGTGTTTCTCCCCCGGCAGTGGGGCAAGGCCATGCTGAGGCCTGGGAGACATTGGGCTTCCTGCAGACATAGCATCTGATATTGAGTGGAGCTGTGATGGATCACCCAACAATTTTCTTTTCTGTGCCCAAAACTTTACCAATAACCTCTTCCCCCACGTCCCCACACCAAGTTTCTTTCTTACTTGGCTTGCTCTGATTTAATACTGATACTCTTCTTTTCCTTGTCATAGTCTCCTTCTATTTTAATTTTACATTTGCCTGGGGTAGAATCTTGTCCCTTAGATCATGGTAGAGACAAAAAAGTTACCTACTGCTTCCCTGAGCAACCAGCTCTGGTTAACTTTGGTTTACTCTGGTTCTTTCCTCTAGGTTCAGGATTATGTGCTGTAATTCTATCCACAAGATGTTTGTCATTATAAAATCTGTTTACAACCACTGTATCCAAGTTTCTCAAGAAGTTTCCCTTTCTGATTGCAATGGTCAGTGTTTGATCACAACCTGAAGTTGCAGTTCCATTCTTATGATTTTCTTTGTCAAAATGAAGAAAATTGCCTTTTTGACTATCCTCAAGGCTGTACTTAGGACAACAGAAAGAAAACTTCTGATCAAGACTATTTTGTGGTAATGTGGGAATCTGAGTAAGCAAGCAAAAAATCTAACCGTGTAGATTTTTCAGGAACTGGCCTTTCTAAAGTGATAGATGAAGAGAAAATGTGTAAAAGCAAGTGGTAGAGAGCTAGCCTTGAGCAAAAAAGCTCAGGGACAGTGCCTAGGCCAGGAGTTTGAGTTCCAAGACTGGCACAATAAAGAACATTAATTTTTAACTAAATGATCTTTATGACTTTTGTAAGCTCCAAACAGTGCAGAAAAAAATTATCTAGGTGAATGAAGGTCATTAAGAAGTTTAGAAATAGCTGGGTAGCAGTGATTCCTCCCCGTAATTTTAACTACTCAGAAGGCTGAGATCTGAGAATCACAGTTCAAAGCCAGTCCGGGCAGAAAGATCTGTGACACGCTTATCCTCAGTTAACTACTCAGAAAAAGCCAGAAGTGGTGCTGTGGCTCAAGTAGTAGAGTGCTTATGGGCAGTACCTATGCCCTGAGTTCAAGCCCCAGACATGCAAAAAAAAAAAAAAAAAGTTTAGAAGTAGTGTTGATTCCTGACCTGCCTTTGAAAAGGCAAACAAATAGGTAATGGAAAGCTGTCTCTGGTTTATATCTTGAAGTGATGAGGAAGAATTCACTGGATTGTTGTGTGATACCTACATGCTTAGTGGCCTATACAATTAGCATCGACAGAAATAACATTAGAGTCACGAAGTCATGACTTGCATCATGTTTGTATGCACCGAGGGGCCCCAGCTTCATCTCACCCCCTCAAGCCTGGATTCTTTGTATAGCTCTACTATTGTTCAGAGCCGCCAGTAGAGGGGTTTTTGTTTGTTTTGTTTTTTTTTTCTTTAAGTAAGCAAGACTTGTTCTTGGATTCGGTAAACCTTCATTTTCTGTTAGTGAAATGTCATAAACTGCTTTGATGGAATAATATCCTGATTACTGAATTAAAACAATGTAGCATGTATGAGAGAGAGGAGAGAGTAACTTTTTATTTGGGGGCATTGGTGGTTGCACCTAGGTCCTATGCTAAGCAAACGCTTTAACACTGAGCTACACTCCAGCCCCTATGTGACTTTGTTTTTTATCTAGCCTTATTTATAGGTAGTTTCCCAAAATATAATGTTTGTATTTGATTGGTTAGAAAGCACTAGTACCTTTAAAAAGGTAATAAGGATACAAGTATTTCCTCCAAGGGTATTTCAGTTTTACTGCACCCAATAACATTTCAGTGTAAAAGAACAGAGCCATTTCTGTACCTTGCCTCAGGTCAAAGAGTCTTGCAGCATTTTCTGGCCTTCTTCCCTTAGTTACTCTGAATGTGTTACCATATGTCCCAGAGCTCAATATAAATTTCATACCACTGTCCATCCTTACAATAAAAGGAGAAATAAATACTGACTTCCTCTTTGAATAGATCAAAACTTTCCAACCTTGGCCTTTGCTGATCTTATTTCATCCAACATCTCTGAATATTTTAAAGAGGAGGGATGGTGTATTTAGACAATCAGGATTTGGCATTGAGCCATGAATGCAAAAATCAATAATTACCTGTTGACACGCAGTGAACTTGGTGCATCCAGCCCCACAAACTGTAGCTTACTTCTCTCACTAATCTTTTTGCTTTCAACACCACCACTTACTCATAGTGATGGTCTTGCCTTTTGGCTTTTATGAAGGCTACCCCCTTTTTGGTGTGCTGTTCCTAGGGCTTGAACTCAGAACCTGGGCATGGTCCCTGAGCTTTTTTTGGTCAAAGCTAGGAGTCTACCACTTGAGCCACAGCTCCACTCCCCCTGCATTTGTGTCAGTCATAGGGCTTGAACTGTCTAGAGCTCTGTTCTGAGCTCTAGTTTTAACTAGCTGGTATCATACTGGCTCAAAAATACACCAAAACCAATGGCAATCACTTATTACTCCTGGATGCCAGTTTTTAAATACAGTGGTAGTATAAGGAGGTCTCATAGAGACATACAGCATAATTTGACTAAGTTCATCACTCTCATTACTTCTCTTAACAGTTATTTCAGAAATTTCCATACATTTCATTCAGTCTACATGTGTCAATGATCTGACCTCTTGGTTTTCTCAGAAAACCAGCAGGAACTAGCTTCTTTTCCTATCTCTATTCACATACTTCCCCTAACTTGCTTGGCTTTCTCTGGTGCTTTGTTATGGTGACAGGCATTTTTTTTTGCATGCCTGTCCTGTTGACATGACAGTGCTGCCTAGTGATGAGTGACACAAGGTGGCCTGCCCACCTTTCTACGTGCTTCCCCGAGAGCCATCCAAGCCTTCTTTGCTGGTTTTTCAGAAACCTGCCTTCTTCTAAACCCACCATTCTGTTTATTCTTCTCCTTTTTCCTTCCTCCCTCCGAAGGAACTTGGGTCTTTAGCAATCTGCTCACACCTCCCTTCCTTTATCTAAATATCCTTATGTAGTAATAAGAATGCTCCCACACCTTGCTCCCTCTTGAAGCGTTCTTCTATCTTGTCTCTTCTGCCCATTCGCTTACCTGCTTTTCTCAAGCGTATCCACAAGACCTGCTTTCACCTTGACATTTCCCAATGGTTCCTCCTCACTGGCATTCCGACTGCTTGTTCTCATCTTGAACTGAATTGGCTTTTACAGCTTCCCAACAAATGTCCACCACAGCCTCCAAATGCCCCTTTAACAAAGTGTGAGTGTGGACATAGGCTGGTCACCGGCAGCAGACGTGAGTCTTCACCCTGGCAGATGAGTGAAGTCATCTGAGGTTGGGCACTATGGGTCTTCGAGGTCAGCCGTGGCTTCTGGGCTGTGGGAATGGAGACAGTAAAGTAAGAGTAAGGAGTAAAGTAAGAATGAGAACTCTGTGACCATGAGAAGAACATTCAGGTTTCTGGAAGCTGTTGATGTGCTCTATGTGCAGGAAGGAACACGTTGCCTTCCTCCTGTAGTCCCTGGCTTGTGGGGTGAGGCCACGGGAGGTGCCCTTGTCTTTCTTTGTGCTTGGACAGGTGGAGACCCATCCCATGAACATTGTCTGCCACCTTGTGAGGTATAGCACAGGCCAATGCCTCATCAGACTCTGTGCTGGTCTGCCTCACTGCTGGATATGTGGCCAGTGACGGTTAGTATTATATTTTGTTCTTGGTTTTTGTTAGTTGTGACAAAATGTGGGTTGCATAAAATTTAGCATTTTACACATACTAAAAATGGCATTGGGTGTGGTGACTCGAGCCTGTAATCCTAGCTACTCAGGAGGCTGAGATCTGAGAATTACACTCAGGAGGCTGAGATCTGAGAATCACGATTCAAAGATAGACTGGGCAGGAAAGTCTGTGAGACTCTTATCTCTCATTAACTACCAGAAAACTGAGGTGTGGCTCAACATGGAAGAGCTCCAGGCCCCGAGTTCAAGCTCCATGACCGACAAAAAAACAATGACATCAAGGACAATCATCATGTTGTCTACCTATTACCACATGCCACTTCCATAGTTTTCCATCCTCCTAAATCAGATCTCTTTATCCATTATCCTTTTCCCCTCTCCTCATCCCTGCTAGCCTAGCTAACCTAAGAATTTGTTCTCATACCTCATATTAGTAGAATCAGATGTGTCTTTTTGTGTCTGACTCACTTCACTTAGCATAAGTTTTCAAGGTTCATTCATGTTGTAGCCTGCATTTTAACTTTATTGCTTTTCATGGGCGAATAATATTCTATTGTATGGATATGCCATGATTTGTTTAGCCAGTCATCTGTTGATAGACATTTGAGTTGTCTCTGCCTTTTGGCTGTTGTGAATAATGGTTGGCAGAGAGATTTGCAGGCGCTTCTAGGGTACTGCACAGTGCAGCACAGGGGCTGTGGTTCCCCAGCACCCCTAGTAGCTACTTCAGTTGGTACTCTTCTTACTTGCCTCGTTAAGTGTTCTTCAGAGCACTGCTAAATTTATATCAAAGCTGTGAGGTTCTGCATAAGGGATTTCCCATCGCGGTTGGGAACAGTAGGAATTTTCCTTCCCTCAGGTGTAGGGACGAGGAACAGATAATAGCCTGTGCTCCTGGTGAAGCTGGGTCAGCCTGGCACCTGTTAGTCAAGAGCTGCACTACTAACTTATAGCCCCAGGGCCTTGATTGCTCATAGCATCTTGGGAGTACAAATGGCAACCTAGAAGAGGAAAACTATTTTTAATGTAATTTTGTTGTTATTATTAAAGTGTTGTACAGCGGAGGTTACCATTTTGTAAGTCAGATAATTGGTTCCTTTCTTCCTCCCTCCTTTCTACCCTCCCTCCCTCCCTCCCTCCCTTCCTTCCTTCCTTCCTTCCTTCCTTCCTTCCTTCCTTCCTTCCTTCCCCTCTTTTTTTGGACAATGACACCCCTTCCTGTGCTTTCTCCTAGTTTCCCCTCCTGTTCCTGCCCACAAATGGCATAGTTCATTTTGCACATAGAATTTACAGAAAACCACGACTGCATTTGTTCACCTAAGAATGGTAAAAGTGGGGCTGGGAAGGTGGCTCAGTGGTAGAGTGCTTGCCTTGCATGCCTGAGGCCCTGGGTTCGATTCCTCAGCACCACATAAGCAAAAAAGAAAAAAAAGAATGGTAAAAGTGTCTTTTTTTTTGGTAGGTAGTATGTTGTTATGATTAATCCTGGTTTTGAACTCTTAGGCTGAAGGGAGCCTTCCTGTTGCAAAGACTATATGTGTGTACCACTGTACCTGGCTTGTGAACACAGACAAATAATTCTGCAGAGAAAGGTGAGAAGCAGGAGCAGAGTACTTGCAGTGGGCAAGCTGAAAGAGGGTGGGCATCCCTGCCTCAGGGCTGCACTGGGGCTCTGGGATGGACTTTTGCTTAAAGAAGCTAGACTGTCCCCACACATGCCTCAGAATAGCCAAAGTGCCTGCCCATTGTTGGGACCTGGATATTTGTCAGAAGGGCTCCTCTTAAAAGAGCTTTTCTTGGCATGGGAGGGCTAACCTGTTAAAGCATGGCTGACTAATGTGTTTGATTAGATAGATCACTTGAGCAAAAAAATGGGTCTTGGTTCTACCACACATTGTGTGACAAGGTTGGTTCTTTACCCCATTTGTTTCTGATGAGATGGTTGTATTATAGTCAGTGGTAACTGATTGCTTGAGATAATTTTGAATCCTGGAGGAACCATACTGAACAAAACATACAACATTTTGCCCTCACAGAATTCACATTTGAAAGTGTGTATGTGCGTGCGTGTATGTGTGTGTGTGTGTGTATGTGTGTGTGTGTGCATGTGTGTAGACAACCAACAAATGAATACAGGGAAAAAGGAAGTTTTTAAGGCCACAGTTTAGGTATTAGGGAAAAGAAGGGCAGAAGGAAGGCTAGGGCAGCTGAGGGTGAGTAGATGAGGACAATGCTGACTTGGGATAGCATGGACACTGAAATGGGCAAAGTGGGGGAACAAGAAGCCATGTGCTTATCTGGAGGAAAAGCACTTCCAGTGGAGGGAGTAGCAAGCACAGGCTAAGTGCCATGACTAAGCAGCAACAGGAAGTCACCGCAGTCTGACTGTGTAGAGCTCTGTCATTGGAATGACTTTGGCTTTTCTCCTTCAGATGTATTAGGAAGCTTATACAAGGGTCTTCAGCATCCGAGTGGCATGGTCTGACTAATATTTTCACTAGAATTAAGAATAAGGGTAACAGCAGGTAATTAGGTTATTCGACCGAAGTGAGAGGAGGGTGGATATCTTTTAAGACAGAGATGGTAGGATTTACTTAAAGTCTGTAGTGTGAGAACGAGGAAACTTGGATGACACCATAGGTCTTGCCCTGACTCAAGTAAGGCTAAAGGGGAAATGATTTGGGGTGGGAGAAATCAAGGGAAATCAAGAAATGGTGGTGGGCTGAGTTGTGACCCTCCAAAACTCAGAGCCCCCTGGGATTTAGAATATGGCTTTATTTGCAAGCAGAGACATAATTACTTGACAGATGTCATTAATTAAGGATCTTGAGATTATCTTGGATTTAGCTTGGGTCCTAAATCCAGTGCCTGGTGCCCTCATGAGGACAGAGAGAGTCACACGAGGGAGAGGCCAGAGGGCCCCTGACGATGGGGTTGGAATGATGTTGCCACAAGCCAAGGAAGGCCAGAAGCTACTACAAGCTGAAAGAAGCAAGGAAGGATCTTCTGTTAGAAACTTTGGAAGAAATGTAGCTCCTTAGTTTTGAACTCTGGCCTCCAGAACTCTGAGGAATAAATTTGCGCTCTGAATCATTGGTTGTGGTCAGTTGTTATGGCAGTCCTAGGGGACTGTAAATGTTGAAATAAGCAAGTTTGGGTTTTTGGTACATGATCAGGGCTGGAGGTAGAAAGTTGAGTTATTCCTATAAAGATGGTATTTAAAGCAAGGTGAAATGGATGAACTCTTTGGAGAGATGTCTACAGACTAGACCAGGCTCATGGATCCAATCCTAGGTTCCAATGTGTGCTGAGATGGAGCAAGTAAGGAGGAACTAGTCAACTCATTCTGATACAAGTCCTGGGAGGAAGTACTGAATCTCTCTCCCTTTCTGAGCATCAAGAGGAATAATTATTGAGTTAGATGCCTCCTACTTTTAAGGACTTTGTTTGTTTGTTTTTTGGTTTCTTCATGTAAAAAAAATCTGTAAAGAATTTAACAAAATGTATTTGAATAAGAAAAGATTCTACAACTGGGAAGCATTCCAAACTCAAGTTGGTTCAGAATATCTCTCCCTAGCACATGTGCAGGCTATATTTATAGCCAGAGAAAAGGAAGTGACATACAGAAACAATCTCATCAACTGCATGGGGCAATTTGCCTTATTTGGTCATAATTTGGTGGCTTTTAGCCTCCGATTGGCTGGAGATTCAGCTGTTTTGATTGGCTGAGTCTGAGTTGCTTAGTTACAATGTATACATTTAGGTTGGGCTATAAATTGTTTATATGTCAAGATAGAGTACACTTCTCTGTACATGGAAACTGCCTTGGGCCAAATTTTATCACCCAAGTACAGAAACAGATTTAGGTCAAACTTACTAATAACAACCTCAGAGGGCTTCCACCCAGGAACATTTTATATTAGGGAAAAAAGAAAGGACAGGGAGGCCCCTTAACCCTCTTCAGTTTGAGACATAGAAAAGTTCCAGAATAATAGATGTCTTTGGTTCTTATTTTACTCCTAATTCTTTTTTATTTTTTATTAACATTTTTACTATTATTATCGCCAAGTAGTTGTACAAAGAAGTTCCCATTCTATAAAATGTTATATGCATACAAAGTGTCTGACAACATTGTCATCCACCGCTCCTAACCCATCCCTTCTCTCACTTTTCTTTCCCACTTATTCTGCATCCTCCTCCTGGCTTCCCTCCATTGTGTGTATATATATACACCATATATATATATATATATATATATATATATATGGTCAAGAAGATGGAGTAATTTTACACCTATTTCAAAAGAGACAATAGGCTAGATGTCAGTGGCTCACACCAGTAATCCAAGCTAGTCAGTAGCCTGAGATCTGAGTACCGCAGCTCAAAACCATCTCTGGTCAGGAAAGTCTTTGAGACACTTTATTTCCAATTAACCACCAAAAAAACCCAGAAGTGAGCAGTGACTCAAGTGGTAGAACATTATCCTTGAGCAAAAAAAAGTCAGGGACAGTGCTCAGGCCCTGAATTCAAGCTCTGGCACACACATACGAAAATCACATCAAAGGAGGAACTAGAATCAGAGAATTTAGAATCAAGTAGTCAAACCACATTGGAACTAGAAGAGGCTTCATGTGGTGATGTGAATGCAAGCTTAGTTGTTTATGGGAAACAACTTAGTTACTATTCATAACTAATTTTTTAAATCAACACTCTCTCCTTTACTAGATAATGAAATTGAGAGTCAGATGTTTAGGCATGTTTAGTAATGATTTCCTTAAGCTATGTAGAAGAACCAGTAATAAGTCTTAGGTTGAGCCCGAGGTCCTCTACTTCCTGATTTCCAACTGCGTTTCTGTCCCTTGTCTCCTCACCCAGGGCTCCTGGGTGACCTCATACCAGGTGTCCCGTCCCCACTCTCATTTCCCTGGGCTCTCTTAGGTCTTTGCCTTTCTTTCATTATGCTTTGCTTCCTGCCGCTTCTCCCTTTCTCTCTTTTCATGTCCTTGCTCATTTTCCCAGCTCAGCCACCACTTGTGAATTCTTGCTGGACTTTGATGGCTGTACTACTCTGTCTCTCTTCCTCCTCACAGTTCTCTGGCTTGATTCCTAGGACTCATTCTAGGTGCTGCCTGTAGTAGGGATGGGGAGGAAAATGCTAGAAGCTTCCAGGCCCCTTTTTTCCCTGCACTGGTAAGAAAAGATGAAAGAAGGAGATGCTGGGTAAGTGTGAAGGCCAGCAGTGACCCTGGGCTGTGTGTGTGTGTGTGTGTGTGTGTGTGTGTGTGTGTGTGTGTGTGTGTGTGTGTGTCCCCTTACAGACAGGTGAAAAGGACCCTTGTCTTTTTTATCCGGCTGCTCCTGGAGGAAAGCCCTGCTCACCAGTGGCCTGTGTAACCTTTCCTGTCATGTATTACTTTGTTGTAAGACAGCCATTAAAGATGAACACTTCTCATAAATGATTTGAATTTACTCAGACAACTTCTAAGAACTGGAGAACTTACTACTTTTGGTAAACCCCTTGTTCTCTTAAGTAAAGCATCTCAAGGACAAGCCTCTGCTGATCCAGGGAAGAGAAAATGCTGGCAAGGAAGGTGCTGGTTACAGCGAGTGCCTATGATAATGGGTAACTTTTCAGAGAGATGCTTTGTGTTTCAAGGGCAGAAAAGCACTGGTTTCTATGACAACAGTAGTGGATGGTCCACCCTCTTGTCTTCTTTTATGGATCTCCTTTCTAAAGCTTGTATTTGCTAGGCAGGCGTATAAGAGCAGGAGTGGGAGCTAGAAAATGCAGTCATCATATTCAATATATATCCTGTGAAACTAGGAGATTGAAGGAGGGGTTAGGGAGGAAGAAAGGGTAATAGTGATCATGATGTACTTATAAACTGATACGTTGAATGGTACCCCTTGAAGACAATGAAATATAATTTAACAAATTAAAATAAAGCTGTGTTTGCCTTGTCAAGGGAAGACCTAGGTTATTTTTCTTTACCTAAAATACTGGGATGCTAACAATTACGCTTAGTGTAGATTGAATTTCTTGTTCTATAGCCAGGCCTGGCTTCAAACTCCTGATTCTTCTGCCTTTGCTTCCCCAGTGTTGAGATTACAGGTGTGAAACACCATTCCCAACCTGTATATTTATTTTTTATACTTACAGAATTGGGATATTTGGGTCTAGATAAAGTCTGAATTCTGGCTAAGTTTCACAGTATGAGAAATATAAGCTGTGCTTCTGTTTATACTTAGACTGTCATTTTTTTTTATGTGAGGCTTTCTATCTTATATGCCGTAAAGGTGTTCATAAAACAGTAAATGAGTGGGTCTTTGTATTAGGTTTTATAACATCCCACAATTCTGTTCCATCATTGCTTTAAAAATGAAGGGAATTTATTTGAAGTTGTTAATGTTAGTGAGAGACAGTTTATGGAAATTGAGATTTATTCACTTTAATGTCAGTGTTGCTCCATATTTGGTAATGGAGAAATTTCATTTCTGTTCCATCTGGCATACTTTTCTCCTTCAACAAGCAGCTTCCTTGAGTTATACTTCACATTCTAAAACTCATTCATTTAAAGTGCACAATTTGGGCTTTTTGGCATCTGTTCTAGGTCTTGAACTAAGGGCCTGAGTGCTGTCGCTGAGATTTTTGCTCAAGGATAGCACACTACCACTTTGAGCCACAGATTTATTTTCAGTTTTCTGGTAGTTAATTGGAGATAAAAGTCTCACAGACTTTCTGCCCAGGCTGGCTTTGAACTATGATCCTCAAATCTCAGTCTCCTGAGTGGCTGGGAATGTAGGCGTGAGCCACCAGCTTCCGGCCTAAAGTGCAATTTTTTATTTTTCTTTTGCATGTTCATAGGATTGTCTAATTTCAGGATATTTTTGTTATACCCCACAGAAGAACCATAAACTATTGTTCCTATTAATCCCTTCCCCTACCTCCAGGCAATTATTTCTGTCTCCATGAATCTGGAATTTCTGAATATTTCATGTGAATGAAATTGTACAACATATCAAAATTCAGTCTTTTATACCTACTAGTTTCTTTCACTTAGCATAATGCTGTGAAGTGTCATTGATATTATAGTACGTATCAGTTTTCATTACTCTTCAATGCAGAATAATGGTTTAGCATAATGGATATTTCACATCATATTTATCTGTTCCACCAATTCATGTGCACATGGATGGTTTCCACTTTTATGCTGTTGGGAACAACTGTGTACAGGTTTTCCTGTGGACGTATTTTTCACTCTCTTGAGTTTAGAGCTTCAGATTGAAATTTCTGGGTTCTGTGGAAAGTCTTGAGAAATGAGGAGCTATTTTCCAAAGCAGCTGCACTATTTTATGTGCTTATCCACAAAGCACCAGAGTTTCAATTTCTCCACATCCCTGACATTACTTGTTATTATCAGTCTTTTTGCTTATAACTGTTCTACTGGGCAGGAGGCAGTATGTCATTGTGACTTTAATTTGCATTTCTCTGAAAGCCAATGGTATTGGATATTGAGCATCTTTTGGTGTGTTTATTGGCCCTCTGTATATCTTCTGAGAAGTGTATATTCAGATCATTTGCTCCTACACCTTTATGTGCTGGTACTGATACTTGTACTCCTGGGTGCTGTTCCTGAGCTTTTTGCTCAAAGCTAGAGCTCTACCACTTGAGCCATGGCTCCACTTTTGGCTTTTGGGTGGTTAATTGGAGATAACAGTCTCCAATTAACAGTCTCAGAGTTTTCTGACCAGCATGGTTTCTAACCATGATCCTTAGATCTCAGCCTCCTAAGAAGCTAGGATTATAGACATGAGCCACCAGCATCAGACTCCTTTGCCCCTTTTTAAGTTGGACTGTCTTTTAACTTTTAAAAGGTAAGAGCTCTTTATATATTATAAATACAAGTCTTAGCAGATATATGATTTGCAAATCTTTCGTTGTATTGTCTTCTCACTTCTTTGAAGGTAAATTTTAAAAATATATTTTGTATTGTAAAGACACTGTACAGAGGTGTTACAGTTATATGAGTAAGGTAATGAGTACATTTCCTATGGAGCATTGTTACCCTTCCTTTTTTTCCCCCTACTAACCCTTCCCTCCACACCTCCCCAACTCCTCTTCACCCTGCCCCCCCCGGAAGTTGTAAAGTTCGTTTTCAACATCGTGTCTTGTATATCTCATTGTTACAATGGGTCAACCTATATCCTTGTTTCAGCATTTTGTTATTTCTCCCCAAATTAGAAAAATGTATCTATAAGATTCAGGGCACCAGAATCAAATACAGTGAAAACAGGGGTTATACCATGGGGGAAGAACATTCAAAAGAAACAAAAAATCACAGCACATTAAAAACAACAGTGACAAAGTCTTCTTGTGTTCCTATCTTGGGGTTTATTTCGTTTAACATCATCTTATATGGCCATATGTGTATAGCTTTTGACCTTTTCTGTTTGTCTGGTAAGATTATCCTAGACATATACTAGTTATTGCAAATAAGAGAAACCATGGGACCTATGTTTCTTTCTGGCTTTGATGATTTTTTTTTTATCAGTCCTGGGGCTTGAACTCTGGGCCTGGGCGCTGTCCCTGAGCTCTTCAGCTCAAGGTGAGTGCTCTGTCACTTGAACCACAATGCCACTTCCAGTTTTCTGGGGGTTTATTGGAGATAAGAGTCTCACTGACTTTTCTGTCTGGGCTGGCTTTGAACCATTGATCCAGACTCAGTCTCCTGAGGAGCTAGGATTACAGATACCCAGCTGAATGTGAATTTTAAAAGCATGGAAGTTTTAAGTTGTCATGTCTAGTCTGTAGGGCTTCTGTCTTGTCCTCTGTGTTTTTCTGTCATAATTAAGAAACCATTGCCTAATCCACAGTCATAACGATTTATGCCCACTCTCTTCTGTATACTTCAACTCTTAGGTTTACCCATCAGATCCATCTTGAGTTGGTTTCTGTCTATGGTGTGAGGAGGGGCTTCAGCTCTATTCTTCATGTGAACATGCAGTTGTTTTTGTGCCATTTGTTGATAAAACTGATTCTTACCTGTTGAATTAATTGGATATGTTTTTGAAAATGTGTCATAAATGTGAGTGTTCAACTCTGACCCATTACTGTGTATGTTTATCTGCCATTACTACTGTGTCTTGTTGAAGTTGGTTTTGTTGACCACTTTCAATGTTCATACTACAAAGCAGGGCATTTCAAGCATGCATAGGTTAGGGTAGGTTATAAAGTCATGGAAAAGACACCCACAAACCGATGAAATTACCCTCCTGCCTCAGCCTCCTGAGTGCTAGGATTTACAAGTGCGCACTACCACACCCAGCTATAAGGCTCTTTGACTTACTCATGTCTTTAGTTGAGCATTAGCTGAAGAGACTGGCCGCTATTGAGGGGCCATGCTGTACAAAGATACTTACCTTCCATCTCTAGAATCTCAGCGAACAGAGACCTTGAGTTCAAAGCAAACTCACATTTCTTTTCACAAACCCTCACTGCCTGCATGCCTGGAGGCTGACAGAGTCACTTACATTTTTCATTTCTCTTTTCTCTTCTCCCTAATCCTCTATTCCTCTACTCTCTTTTCTTCAGCTCCTGACATTGTTTTTCCCTCCAACTTCTTCTCTCTCATTTACGTTCTCCCTTCTCTTTATTCTTTCTCTTTTTTCCTATTTTCATTTCTCCTCCTTTCTTTTAGATCCCTTCTTACCCCCTGGACTCTTTGCTGAATTTCTATATGATCATTTTTGCCTGTAATAGGTCTTACTATAATCCCAGACACTGCACTATCATGAGAGAGGGTGCTGATTAGGAAAAATGTTAACGAAGCCTGGTGGGTTTTGTTTTTGTTTTTATTAAGTTGTCTCTATGTTGAATTCTGACACTCAGCCCCTCAGATGTAGGTGCCCTTGGAGAAGCTCTTTAACCCTCAGATATTAGGTGTCCTTGGAGAGGCTCTTTAAAGAGGTCATGAAAGTAAACTATGGCCTTAGGAGCTCATCCACATAACCAGCAGACACACTGGAGGGAAGACTGTGAGGACATGGGGCGTAGATGCCATCTGCAAGGCAAGGAGAGAAACCAGCCTGCCAGGACTCACCAGGGACTCTCAGCCCCCAGAACTGTGTGGAAATAAGATTTGTTGTGCATGCCACAGTGTTCTGTACTTTGTTCTAACACCCCTAGAGAACAGGATCAAACAAGGGGAAGAAGCTAGAGGTAATGCTTTCGCATAGTTTTCTCTGTGTTCTTTTTGTTTCAGGCCTATTTCTTTCTGATGTTGAAGAATTTCAAAGCTGGTTTTCAATGTCATGATCTTACCAATACATACCATTTGTAAAGGCAACTGCCCTTCCCATTGGAACCTGAACATGGCTGTGTAAGGGGGTTAGATATTAAGATTATTTATAGATGCCATCTTCATGTCATTCCTTTACTCCCCCAACTATGTCATTCTATTTTTTTCCCCTCTCAGTTTTTTGAGGACTTGGCTTCCTCTGGGAGGCTGTCCCTGATCTGTCTAATAGGGTGATTGTTTCCCCTGCTTCACTGGTAGCCTTATGTGGGAGAGGCTGGTCTTCTTCATGAATGGTCTGCCTCCAGCATAATGCCAGGATGTTGATAGGTGGATAATATCATATAGCTAGTAATTTAAACACAGATTTTTTTTTGGTTAGTCATGGAGTTTGAACTCTGGGCTCTGAGCTCTGTCCCTAAGCTCTTTTGCTCAAGTTTAGTGCTATACCACTTGAGCTACCATGTCACTTCTGGTTTTCTGGTGGTTTATTGGAGTTAAGAGTCTCAAAGCCTTTACTGCCTGGGCTTCAAACCATGATCCTCAGATCTCAGCCTCCTGAGTAAAGTTGGATTTTTTTTAGCATCAAAATTCAGTTTTATTTCCAATGAATCATCAGTCCAATGATGTGTCATAGTGAGCATGGTTTTATTTCTGAGTACAAAAGGTCCTATATTAGGCTATAGGACCCCCTTCACATGCTGACAGTGTGGAGTGTATGTGTGTATTGGACTCACACTTGGCTTTGTGATTTCATGACTTAATGCCACCTATTGTGTTGTAAAACTCTCCTCAAAATCCTTTTATACTTTCTGTAACTTCTCATTGGCCACTGTGATGCAAACAAACTTTTTCTCCCCTCTAGCAGTTGTTATTAATGTGTGTTGGACAATGTTCATGATATTGCATCAACTTAAAGCTGCATCCAGGTTCTATGTTTGCCATGATTATCATTGTTTTCTTCTCTTTCTTCACATGGAATCTGGAGTTAAGTATGTTGGGTGTTGGGAATAAAGGTGAACAAGAAATGCTTTTGCTGTCCTGAGTGAGAATTGTCACCAACACAGATAAATCCTATCTAACCTGATGGTTAGGGTGGCAAGAGAGTTGGGAAGAGACCTTAAGAGCTCAACATGGCTGAGCGTGTAGTTTGGGAAGGAAGGCATCCTTTGTGAGCTGGGCTTTGAAAGAAGAGCAGTAATTTTGCCATGTAGATACTGGGAAAGAAATACAGGAAGGCACCAAGCTGTGGAGTGACCTGGTCTCACAATGAACATGGATGAGCTGACACTCTGAAAAGGACTGTCTCCAAGCAGTAGTTGGTTTTGATGGCTGTGCAGTTGTCCATAAGGTGTACCTTGTTTCTTGTTTAGAATTTCCTTAATATTGTTGCCTTATTGGCTTCACTTCAAGGGAATGAAATAAAAGCCTACAGCTGCAGCAGCAGAATGTTAACCTGAATTTATTTACTTTGAATCGTCTACATTTGCATTTACCTTAACGGGCTCAATCCAAATCTCGTTTTGCGTTATTTACTACATTACTATTTGGATTTTAGGAGAGCGTGCAGACTATTTGGTCTCTTTTTTTGATAAGAAGATTCCAGGTTTTCTTTTCCCTTGAGTCTCCATTGCCTGGGTATCATCTGGAAGGCCAGGCTGGGCTCGATGGGCTTCAGCCCTTGACTAAAGGGGAAAGGAGGTCTTTTAGCTTGGTTGAGCTGATCCTAGATGCAATTAGTGGAGTGCATTCAACCAAGGAGGCAACACAAAAGGGTGTCTGGGAGGGAGCTGGAGAGACTGGATTATTTATCAAGCCAAAGTTACAAAGGAAGATTCCACTAATGGGACTCAAAGAGGTCTAGACAGCAGAGCAGGTGAAGTCAGGCCATTCAGGAAATGACATCTGCAGACACTTGGCTGGGGCTGGAAGGTTCCTTTCCTGCAGAGTCCAGCATATGTTGCCCGGGCAGAGGAGGTTATTTAGAAGCACCACGCTGGGTGCCACACACAGGCTCTGGAGGTTTTCCCAAACCAACTTCAGAGAGAGGCTCAATGGCCTTTCAGTTCGCTGTGGATCCTGAATTGCACTAACTCTGAAGGCATCTATGTCCACACATCTCCTTTCTGATTTTATTTGTAGAGAAAAGATTACAAATATTTTAAAACACACCAGATTAAAATCATTACCCTATGGCTTTTTTCCCCCTCCAAAGGATATTTGTCTCTTTCCTTTTTAGTCCAACAATTGTTTCAAATGGCTCAAACCCTAGATGACATCCCCTCATTTATTTTTCCTTTTAATCTCTTTTCCCTTCCTTAAAAATTATGAAAACCACAGTTTAAACTACAAGAACAGGTTTATCTTTCTTCTAACGACAGAAAGCAGTGTTGTTTTCCATCTGGCCAGTTGAATAAGTTGAATAACTGGAGCATGAGGGTAAGGAAAATGAATTTAGGAACCATACTTCTTAGTAGGTTATGACTTGAAGTATTAGCTGAGTATTTTATCTATTAAGCTAGTTTTCACAACGTCATGAAAAGAAATGATTGAAAAGTAGAAGGAATGATCTCAAAGTGATCACATTTACTTTCTTCTGGAAATGCAACTGTACATTCTTGCCCAGAAAAATGCTATTTTTCTCCAGAGATGCTATAAACAAGTCTAAATATAATGTCCATAAATCAGCCTATGGGATTTGAATCCAAGGACATGTGATCAGATATTAAATTGTACCAGATTTTTACTTAAGAGAGTATGTGGCATAAGTCCAAAAAGATCAGGTGTCACTGTTGCCCAAGGAGTCCTACATAATTTAGAATTTTTTTCAATGCACATATGTAACATGCTATCACATGAGTGATTGAGAATTTTTCTTTTGTTTGCTAGATAATCTGTCTATAGGCTAATGAACGAGGAGGCCCTGCTCTTTTGGAGCCTACCTTGAACATGGCTGTGGTAAGAGGTGGGAGTTTGCCAGCTCCTAGGAAGGTCAGCTTTCTAGAAGATAGAGTTACAAAATAAACATCCCCTTCTCATCAACAGGTGGCTTCAGTGGCAAAGTCAAGGTGACAAGATTTAAAATATGTATTACTTTTAAAGACACCATTGGTCAGTCACTAGTAACCAAGATAGCAGACCCTTATTACCAATGGAGGCTGATAGGTTTAGAACATGGTGTGAATAGTAATGCCAGTTTTTTAAATAAGTTTTTTTATTGTGAAAATACTGTACAGAGGGGTTACAGTTACATGAGCAAGGTAATGAGTACATATCTTATCAAGCATTGTTGCCTCCTCCTTTGTTTTTCCCCTACCATTCCTTCCTTCCCACCTCCACAACTACACTCCCCCGTCTAAATTATAACGTTCGTTTTTCAACATAGTGTCTTGTACATCTCATTGTTACAATGAGTCAATCTGTATCCCTATTTAAACATTTTGTTTTTTCCCTTCCCCTCCCCAAATTATACTGATATCAAATACAGTGAAAACAGGGGTTATATTGTGGGGGAGGAACATACAAAGCAACAAAAAAAATCACATGATACTTTATAAATACATTAGAAACAATAGCAAGAAAGAAAAAAAACACTTGTGTCCCTATCTTGGGGTTCATTTCACTTAACTTCATCTTATCTGGTCATATGCACATAGCTTTTGACTTTTTCTACTTGTCCCAGACATATACTAGTTATTGCAAATAAGGGAAACCATAGGACCTATGTTTCTTTGGGCCTGTCTTTCTTCACTTAATATAGTTTTTTCCAAGTCTTTCCATTTCCTAATAAATGGGGCGATGTCACTTTCTGATGGAGGAATAGAATTCATATATATATATATATATATATATATATATCTACTGAGGGGCATCTAGGTTGGTTCCATATCTTAGCTATGGTAAATAAGGTTGCAATAAACATAGTTGTGCTGGTAGCTCTTGTTTGTGATCATTTGGGTAAATGCCCAAAACTGGGATTGCTGGGTCATAGGGGAGCTCTATGTAGTATCTTTTGAGGAACCTCCATACTGCTTTCCAAAGTGATTGAACAAGTTTTCACTCCCACCAACAATGCAGTAGGGTTCCCTTCTGTCCACATCCCCTCCAGCATCTGTTATTAGAGATCTTGATTATAGCCATTCTAACATGGGTGAGATGGAATCTCAATGTTGTTGTTGTGGTTGTTTTTTAAACAACACTCCTAAAATGTATATTTCTCAAGATGTATCTGATTGCCCTAATCCATCTCCTCTTTCCCCAATTATCTATTTTCCCCCTTTATTTATTTAGAGACAGGACTTGGCTATGTAGCCCAGACTGGCCTTGAATTTGAGCCCCTCCTGACTCTGTCTTCTGAACGTTGAGGTTACAGATGGGGCAACATACCTGGCTTACTTATGTTCTTTTATTTTTTTATTGTGAGAATACCGTACAGAGGAGTTACAATTACATGGGCAAGATAACGAGTACATTTCTTATCAAGCATTGTTGCCTCCTCTTTGTTTCCCCTTCCCATCCCTTCCCATACTTCTCCCTCCTCCCCATCCTCCCCCCCACACCAAAGTTGTAAAGTTCGTTTTTCGACATAACGACTTGTACATCTCATTGTTGCAATGAGTCCACCTGTATCCCTAGTTAAACGATTTGTTTTTTTCCCTTCCCCTCCACAAATTATACCAACATCAAATACAGTGAAAGCATGGTTTATACCGTGGGGAAGGGACATACAAAGCAACATAGAAATCACCTTATAAATATGTTAGAAACAATTGCATGAGAGAAAAAAACATTTAAATACTTATCTTGGGGTTCATTCTCTTAACATCAACTTATCTGACCTTTTCTGCTTGACTCAGACATATACTAGTTTCTCCAATTATCTATTTCTTCAGAACAAATTAAACTTTTGCATGGCTGTCTTTTATTTTTTTTATCAAATTCTTTCCTATTAACATTTGTAGTACTTGTACTTAGAGCTATTGTGTCTAAGACCCTCCTGATGTCCTGTGGAGAAGGGATCCCAGATAATTTTATTTTAAATTATATGAGAAGTTGTATAGCATGACATCCAGAAATACAAAGATCTCATTGAGATAAAACATTCAGATAAAAGAATGATTACCTTTTGTTCCTTTCACTCCTCCTCTTCCTTCTCTTCCCCTTTTATCCCCTCCTCTTTTTCTTCCTCCTCCCCTCTTATTCTACATTGATGGAGAGTATCATGGTAGGGTACAGAGAGGATGCTGAGATTGTCGGTCAGTATAGAAGGTGATGTTTAAACTGACACCTAAATGAACCCAACCTGCAGCCATCTGATAGCCGAGGCAGTTGGACAAACAGTAGCCAGGCCTTTCGGCAGAAACCAAAATTCAACATGGTTTGGAAAAATGGAAAAGATGAAGCCAGAAAGATTGGTGAGGACCAGGTTAGGACTAGTCAATATCTGAATAGGAATTTGGATTAATTGCAGTTATAATGGTAACTCCTGGTTAGGTAAACCAAGGATGGTAATACCCTAGCTTGTGTTTTTAGATTTTATTCTAGGTAGTGTATAAAGAATTGATTTGAGGCTGGGTGCTGGTGGCTCACACCTGTAATCCTAGCTACTCAGTAGGCTGAGATCTGAGGATCACAGTTCAAAGCCAGCCCGGGCAGGAAAGTCCGTGAGACTCTTATCTCCAATAAACCACTAGAAAACCGGAAGTGGTGCGGTGGCTCAAGCGGTAGAGCGTCCGATTGAGCCGAAGAGTGCAAGGACAGTGCCCAAGCCCAGAGTTCAAGCCCCACAACCGACAAAAAAAAAAAATGGACTTGAGGAAGGAAAAGCAGAGGTAGACACATTAGTGAGGAGACCACTGCAGAAGTATGAGAAGAGATACTGATGTCTTGGGGATGGGGTGTGTGTGGAAGAGGCGAAGTGGATAGATTTGGGAGGTGTTTGAGCTATGTACCCTACAAGCGTGGATTTGAAGAGGATGTGAAGGAAACAAACCAAAGGTGACCTCTAGGTTTCTAGATCAAGCAACTTGGTGAATGATGAGGAACTTCAGGGAAAGGATAGAATTTGGGAGGGAAAGAGCCAAGAAGTTTAAAGGGTGGGAATAGACATGGTTTATGGAGGAGTTCTTAAAAATTTGCCAGGCATGGTGGTCCCTGCCTGTAATCCGAGTCACAATGGAGGTATGAGTAGGAGGATCATGGACTAAGGCAATATTGGACAAAAAGCACAAGATACTATCTGAAAAATAAACGAAAGCAAGAAAAAGGCTAGTTGTGTGATTCAGGAAGTACAGTGGCCGGCTAGCAAGCGTAAGGCCCTGTGTTCAATCTCTAGATAGATGCTCACTAGGTGTATGTAAAAACACCAACACAGACCCTTCATCTTCCTTCAAAGAGGGATGCTAGAAGCAGATGTAGGATCACAACTTCTCCCTTTATTGTAATTAACGTTTTCAGAAGTAAGACAGTTGTTTTTATTCCACTCATTGTTATGAGACAATGTGTGTGTGTGTGTGTGTGTGTGTGTGTGTGTGTGTGTGTGTGTGTGTATGCGCATGCGCGCACTGGTCCTGGGGCTTGAACTCAGGGCCTGGATGCTGTCTGTGAGCTCTTTTGCTCAAGGTTAGCGCTCTAGTGTTTGAGCCATACTCCACTTCCAGCTTCCATGGTGCTTCATTGGAGATTAGAGTCTCATAGACGTTACTGCCCAGGCTAGCTTTGACTCACAATCCTCAGATCTCAGCCTCCTGAGGATTACAAGTGTGAGCCACTGACACCCCGTTTAGAGAGTATCTTCTACTCAAAATGTTTCCTGCATGAAAACAGTCTAGTTAAGCAGCAGGTTGACTGATCATTGCAGTCTTATAGTCCCCACTTGGGAAAAGAGAAACATCTTAAGGGGTTGTTGTTGTTTGACTTGTGTAAAATAATATCTACAGACATTTTAGATGCATTGGTGGTGATATTAAAAATTGGTGGTTGGTTAAAAATACGTTTACTCGAAATCCACGAGAACTTAGAAATGAGTTGATTCAATAGTGAAATCCAAGAACCAAGATTTATGTGTGTTGTTGGAAGAGCAAGAGCATGCCAGGTCTAAGAGGAAGCCCTGTGCTTCCCTCCGGCTCCCTTCCCCTCCCAGCCAGCAAAGCTCCACTCTCACATATAATACAAATAATGAGGAGAGTTCCAAAGCTGTGAAATTATGTTGGGCTGAGGACTTTCCTTTTTTTGCCAGTCGTGGGGCCTGTACTTTGGGCTTGGGCGCTGTCTCTCAGCTCTTCAGCTCAAGGCTAGCACTCTACCACGTGAATCACAGCGCCACTTCCAGCTTTTCTGCTTATGTGGTGCTGAGGAATCGAACCCAGGGCCTCATGCATGCAAGGCAAGCTACCACTGAGCCACCTTCCCAGCCCCTTTCCTTTTTATTCTAGCCCATTTCTTCCTCCTCTTTCCTTCTCTCTCTCTCTCTCACTCTCTTCTTTTCTTTCTTTTTTTTTTTGAAATAAGATACTACTTAGCACAAGCTAGTCTTGAACTTTTGATCTTCCTGCCTCAGCTTCCTGAGTGCTGGAATTACAGGTGTTCACTACCAAACCTGGCTCTTTCATTTCATTAAAAAATTGTTCTGGCACCCTTCCTTAGTAAGACAGAGAGAGACTGCTCAATGAACACGTTATCCTAATGGCATTCTGTTATCTAATTTAGGTCCTAGTATTTCTGTCATCTGTTTTAACATTCTAATGTAATACAGAAAATTAAACTTGCATTTATCCTTTTTGTCTTAGGTTCTTGCCATTTGGAGTATTTGTGATATTGATGTTGTTGGTAGCTGAAGTCAGCTCCAGCCATCGAGAAGACAGCATGAGGCCAGGGGCCTCTGAGATGTCTGATCAATGGCCTGGGATGTTCTGGGCTTTACAAAGACTGCCCTTCCTTAGTCAAAAGTGCTCGGTGCCTGTCACTAAGTAGAGATCAGAAATGGAGGCTGGTCTAATTATTATGGAATTTTTTTTCAGTACTGGTATTTGAACTCAAAGTCTTACACTAACTACACAAATGATCTGTCATTTGAGCCACTTGGCCAGCTCTTTGTGCACTAGTTATTTTTGAGATAGGATCTTGGTTTATTTGTGCTTCCTGTCGTACCTGGGATGATAAGCATGCGCCACTGTACCCATGGAATCCTGTGAACTTTTATTTTTTTGGTCTGGGCTAGCTCAAACCACAATTCCTTGGTCTCTGCCTCTCAACTAACTAGTATTACAGGCCTGGGTCACAGTGCTTGGCCAGTATAGTTTTGTTGTTGTTGTTGTTTGATTGTTGCCAGTCCTTGACCTCAGGGTCAGGGCACTGTCCCTGAGCTTCTTTTTGCTCAAGGCTAGCACTCTACCACTTGAGCCACAGCACCACTTCCAGCTTTTTTTTTCTGTTTATGTGGTGCTGAGGAATTGAACCCAGGGCTTGGTGCATGCAAGGCAAGCCCTCTACCACTAAGCCACATTCCCAGCACCCAGTATAGAACTTTTTTTTAATGCAAGGTTATTCTTACTTGAATTTGTTTTGGAAGTTTAAGGTTGAGTTTGAGGATTATACTCAAGGGTTAGCTGAATGACTGTGCCTGAGCCTGTTTTAAGTACTGACAAATATTGACCTGGATTACCATTTAAAGCACGTGGACATGTCTTTGGGGCACGGTCTTCACTTCTGGCAGTGTGGCTGACATTGCTGTGTGTTGCTCTGTGGCTCTGAGGTTTGGCTTCAGATTTGTGAGGGTAGGTGGGAGGGTGATGGACAGTTCCCATTTGTGAACAAAATCTACTTTGGGACCTCAGTTCCTGCCCCCTCCCGCCTGCATCTCTTTCAGGTGACAGAGAGGCCTCTGAGGGCTCAGGTGAACACAGAAAAAGACAGTCGGAGAGGTGTGCTGGGCACATAACTATTTCCTTCCCATTTGACATTACTCAGTTGGGAATCTTTAAAAAGTATGGTTTGTTTGATTTTTAAGACTGATTTATGTGACTCTGACAGAAACCCTCAAGAACAGCCTTTTTATTTTTAAGTGGAAGTCATTTCTCTCCTGCGTCTGGCTGTAAACAGTCCTGTCAGCTCAGCGGTGTAGTGGTGGGGAAGCACTGGGCTTCAGCACCAGAGAAGGGGAGTCTTGTCTCAGCACCCTGTGGATAGCTTGGCTTGAAAAATATCCCTGCTTCCCCAGCACAGGCCAGAACAATACATTATAGGCTTCCCAAACCACACACGCGGTCTGTTGGGTATTCTGGTTTCGTGGTTACTACATCCCTTTGAAAAATGTCAAAACCATTTGAACTCCTGTGCCATGAATAGGTAGGTTGTAGGCTAGATGGGGGCCATGGTTTTCAATAGAAAAGAAGAGAGGATGAGTGAAAAGAAGGAATTGGCACTAAGTATTTAGATGTCAGACTCTAATATAGTCTCTGATGAAAAAATAGGTTAAGAAGTAAATTCTGGCAATCAGGTAAGGATATTTAATTGATTAATTAATTAATTTTTTGCCAATCCTGGGGCTTGAACTCAGGACTCGGCACTGTCCCTGAGCTTCTTTTGCTCAAGGGTAGCACTCTACCTCTTGAGGCATAGCGCCACTTCTGGCTTTTCTGTGTATGTGGTACTGAGGAATTGAGCCCAGGGTAGGCATGCATGCTAGGCAAGCATTCTACCTCTGAGCCACCTTTCCAGCCCTAAATTTTTTTATATTATATGTTTACCCATGATAAAATTTCTCTTTCACTTCTAATCCTTATCTTCAACATTCTAAGCACAACTACTTAGTATTTATAACACTTCACAATCTTTTTTTTTTTGAATTGCCTACATATTGCCCAGAGAAACAAACAGAGTCAGAGAGAAGGCTGGCTTTGCTGACAGATGTGGTAGCCTTTCACTTCCAGAAGGGAAGCAGCTGTTTCTGTCCCTGGAGACTTAAGCAAAGACATGGGTGTTGAGCAGGGGTACCTCAGCAACTGAGTGCTAGGAGGAGGGGAATGGCTGGAAGGAGACAAGATGAAAATCAATGAAAACCATCTTCCTCTCTGAAATGTTGACTCCTGTTCCTCATGCTTAGCCAAGAGTTGAAAGTTATATTTCAAGTTCTCAGCTCATCATGGAGTGGAGCTGACATTTTGGTTCCTTGGAGGACAAAGCTCAGAACTGAGCACAATGGACCAAGCATCTCCTGCCCCTGCCCCCCCCTCCCCAGCTTCCTCTCTCTCTCTACCAGTGCACACGAGGCCGAGGCTCAGCCCTCCTGGTTCTCTCCCTTCGCTGCCCCTGCTACCCATTTCCAAGGCAGGCGGGAACCACCGGCCACATCACATTCCCTCTTCTCACCTGTTCTTCATTCTGGCCATTAGCTGCTGCAGTCAGAGATTCAGCCTGACTCTCCTTATTTCTTATTTTTATTTTTGTATGTTTTTATTGTAAAGATACTGTACAGAGGGGTTTCAGTGACATGAGCAAGGTAATGAGTACATTTCCTATCAAGCATTGTTTCCCCCTCCTCTGTTTTTCCCTACCATCCCTTCCCTCCCCACCTCCCCAAATCCTCCCTCCCCCCCCCAAGTTGTAAAGTTGGTTTTCAACATAATCTAACCCTCATTATTAACCACGTGTTGTCATTGACTCCAAAGTCGATGACGCCGATTCCACGGTGCTTCTTTTCCTTTATTCTCAGTCACGTGTTTTTGGAAAAGAAACCTTCTTTCACTGCTGCAGCTTTCCACCTTGCAGGAGCTTGTCTGCTCAGTCCCGGATCTCTCCCGCGCCCCCTTCCATCCCTCCCTGCCCCACACACCACACGAGTGCACTCTCTCTTTTTCCTTGTGAAGGAATGCTGCTGATTTTATCCTTGACAAATGCAGGGGTGGGGTGGTCAGGCCTTTGCTCACTGAGCGGCTGTTGCGCACAGGGTCATTGATGCCTTGAGATGCCGAGTCCCTGAGGTGCTTGGTTCTCTCTGCCCTTCTGTGGTGGCTTCTCCACGTTCCCTCTGTCCACTGCTCTTGCTGTTTCTCTGAGTTCTTTCCAGAGCTTCTCCTGCCACATCCTCTCCTTTCTGGCATCATTCATTCTGAAAGTGCCAGTGTTCACCTTGGATACTTGAAGACTCGGTTCTGATTGACTCCTCTTATCATGTTTCATTTTTGTCATTGTTGATACTTTTTTTGGAGGGGGTAATACTAGGGTTTGAACTCAGGGCTTTGAGCCGGCCAGGAAATGCTCTACTACCTGAGCCATATCTCCAGATCTTTTTTTCTGGTACCTTTTGAGATATGGTCTTATCTTTTCCTTGGCCAACGTAGACCAGGATCCTCCTATGGATGCTTCCTGCCTGCCTTTGCTAGGATGACAGGCATGCACCACCACACTCAGCCTTCTCTGTTGAGATGGCAAGCTCACGAAATTTTTGACCTCATTGTCGTGGAACCATGATCTTCCTGCATAGCTCCATAGCTGGTATGATAGGTATGCAACAACCGTGCCCAGCTGTTGGGTGGTATGGCTTGAAATCTTGACCTTCTAGAGTTAAGCCCCTTTCGTGAGATGACAGGTATGACCCATTAGAACCTGCCCTGTTTTCATCTATGTCTGTCTCATGAACTGTATGTTCCTTGAAGACAAAGGAATCTTATTTATTTCTCACTGAACAGTGCCTTCCTTCCATTGAACCCTTAAGACAACCCTGTATAGTTGATGTTATTTATTACACCATCTTCATTATGGACAAAGAAGCAAGAACTTAAACAAGCTGAACAGATATTCAGATATTCTCAATCAATATGCAACTGTCATAGGTGAGTTTGGATTTTATCTTTATAATGCATACTAGTTATGAATCTATATCAAAACAATACCTTGGAATAAGTATGAACTTAAGCAACACTCACTTTTGTCAAAATTGTCTTATACTTTCTGAGACAGTAGGAAGAACTGAATTTTAACTTCTCAGACCTGATTTAAAATATTGTGCTAACCACTTCTAGCTAATTTGTACCAGGCTTCTTACTGCCTTTGAGCCTTTCCTCATCTTTAAAATTGAAATAATAATAATAATAACAACACTAATAATCATCATAATATAACAGTTATGGTAATAATAAGGGAGGTGCTAGCTATTCAGAAGGTTGAGATCTAAGAATCGTGATTTGAAGCCATGGAAGAAAATTCTATGAGACCCTATATCAAATTTCCTAGTAAAATGTTCAGCTGGAAGCATGGCTCATATGGTAAAGCACCATCTGTGAAAAAGAAGACTAAGCCAGAGTGCAAAGCTCTGAGTTAACCCCAATATTGGCACACACAAATGAAGAGTAATAATAACAAAGCAAGCTATATCTTGTCATGAATGGAAGTATTTTTTAAGGTCCATATAAACGGGACTCCTGACTTGGTTTTCCTTTGGAGATATACATCACAGACCAGATTCTGGCGAATTATTTCAGTTTCCTTCTGCCTGAACTTCATGAACAACTTAGAGCTATTTTACATGTAAAAATAAATGAATTAATATTTGCTATCCCCAGGAAAAATGCAACATGTTGAATGTTGTCTAAAGTTGGAGTGTGGGTTTCCATGTCTTAATGAGGGTCAGCCCCTAACCAGAAGCTGGGTTTCACGTGGCCACTCAGCCAGGTCTCTCTGTAAGCGAGAGGAGCTTGCATTGCTGTGGACACCGGCTCCCTATCCCTGTGAAGCACAGGCTCTCCTCCTCCCTCCCTGTGGCCTGGCTGCTGTGGTTACCCGAAGGGTTCACTTGGCAGAGTTTGTTCTGAGCCCTATCACTTTTCTTGATTGAATATCTGCTGTCACATTGTCGCCCAGGTTTTGCTTCCTGCGGGAAGGAGCCCTGGTGAGTCCAGGCAGCTGCATTGGACAGGGTGGCTTGTATCAGCCGCTACTCAGTTTTGTATTCTAAATACAAGGTTTCCAACTACAACGTTCCAGGTGCCCATCTAGAAAGCTGGAGGCTTTTATCTTGTGGATTGATAAGACTTTTAACTTGTTATTAGTCTGACTAAAAGGTTCTTAGTGAGGACTCTTGCATTTACTCTGTGATTCCACCTTAGAAAGTCATTTAAAATAATTTTATTTGTGTATCTATGTTCCAAAAACTTCTCCCAGTGAGGGGATAGACCTGGAGAAGTATATTGTCTGCCTTCCTTAATCACCTGGCTTCATCTTAAAGGTAAACTTTAAGCAGAAAGTTAGGCTCACATGGGATGGGGGAAATGTCAGGGAGAGGCAGGGCTCCTAGAGGCCACAGTGAAATGCAGTGGAGTTATGTTGCTTGCAGACCCCTTCTTAGAAATGCAGTGGAGTTATGTTGCTTGCAGACCCCTTCTTAGAAATCACTTTGCACCCCCTCACCTACATGGTTATTATTGGTGCTATTTGGTCGGGAGCCAAGTGTGAGTAGCTGCTGATCTGGGCCAGTGGCTGGGTTTCCCCAGAGACTCTGCAAATGGAACAGTGGATTAGTTGATGTTGCATCACTGTAATAAAATACCCGATACAGGCTATGTAGGAAGAAGATGATGAAATTGCTTTCTTTTGTACCACCAAAGCAAAGAAGTGATCACATACTGGGCCCTTTGAGGAACTTTTGCTCCTCCTTTTATGCTTTGCTCTTTCCTCCTAGGTTTTGGTTACATTATGGCCTAAGTAGTCTGGTGAGTTAATCTAGGAAATGAATTTCCCTATGACATTGCTCTACGGTAAACACATTTCCTGTTTTGTGAGGAGGAGATGTTGTGCCTTTTTGGCTAGATCAGTTCATTTGTGTATCTAATGTGGATGGGATATTTTCTGTGTCCTACACTCTTCTAAGCTTTGGAACGAAATGGAGGAAAGATACAAAAAAAATTGCTTAAATTTTAGTGGCTGGTTGCTGGGCACTATGCCAGGGAACAAATGAATAAGATCATTTAGTTAGTGGAAATAAAGGAGGATGCGGGAAAGGAAGGTAGCTGTGGGGAGAGGAGAAGGAAGGTGTCACTGAGAGGGGACTTGTCAGCCCCTACACACTGGCCCAGGCAAAGAAGAACCAGCTTCTCTCTACCACTTGACCAGGTGCAGAGCTCTGTGGGCCTGGGGCCATGAGGAATAGCCACTTCTCTTATGATATATCTCTATACTGTTCCACCATAGTGGCTTTGAGTCTCACGAACCACTGAGCATTAATGTGGTTAGTCCAAATTGAAATGCTCTGTAAGGAAATACATATCTGGTTTTGAAGACTTCTTTTGTTGTTGTTGTTTTAGTAGTGGGGCTTGAACTCAGGGCCTTGGTGCTGTCCTTTAGCTTATTATTACTATTATTATTATTATTATGCTTAAGACAGATTGGGTACTCTAACACTTGAGCCATAACTCCACATCTGGCTTTTTGGTGATTAATTGGAGATAAGAGTCTCACAGAATTGCTTGCCTGGGCTGGCTTTGAGCTACAGTCCTCAGATCCCAGCCTCCTGAGTAGCTAGATTTATAGGTGTGAACCACTGGTGCCAGGCAACTGAATTTTTTAAAAACTAAAGCAGAATTTTCCAGTCAGTTATATGCTGATGGCACAATGAATTGATAATATTTCAAATATATTGGCTATGTAAGCTTATTAAAATAAGTTCTCCTAGGTTTTTTTTTTACAAAGAACTTTTTAAAATTAGCCTACAACAGTTTCTTTTTACTTCGTGAATGTGATGACTAGCTAAAAATGCTGTCTGTGGCTTGTTATATATATCTGTCAGAGAGCATTGGTGGAGACAAGAGGAAACTGGCGCTTGGACTCAAAACTGAGCTGGTTTGGCGAGGACCAGCACTGAAAGGAGCGTTGTTGCAGTTCTGGGTCTGTTTTCCTTTGGGCAGGTCATTTGGTTCTCTAGGTTTTCCTTATCTATCAAATGGGCTCAATGAGAACTACCCTGTGGGGTTGTGCTGAGGAATGTGTCTTTGGTAGTGTGTCTGCTGTTTGCTATGCTCTGGGAAATATGTTCTGCACAGCTGTAATGAACAATAGCTCATTTCCTTTCCCAGTTACTGACATGTCATCGGTTGGTGGTACCACCATGAGTACTTGGGAATGTAGGGAGCCGCTGCATTGGGAATTGCTAGGCAGGTTCATCACACTATTAATTTGCGTTTCTGATTTGTTCTTTGCACTTGAGGTCTCTGAGGTCCTTATTAGATGAGGAAAGTAAGGATTCCCATTTACAAATAAAGAGACTCAGGATGGCTCATGTGATCCCACATACATGGAGCCTGGCCTGAGGAGTCTGCGCCACCTTCATTCTCCTCAGTGGTAGGCAAGTCCTTCCTCAGGAAGCTAGAACAACTCTGGTGCCAGCGCCATCTGAGATCTTCTCTGGCAAAGGCTTATGTTCCGAATGCTTTTGATACACTAGTTCTACCAAAGCCATAAGCTGCAAGTAACAATGCCAGAATCCTGAAGGCCTTTTGATGCTCAACTCCATTGTGATTGCCATACTCCCCCTTCCCCGCCAGCCATTTTAAATAGTGATTGGTTGGAAGAGAATGCTGATACCCTTAATGTGGCAGAAAGCCAAAGGACTTTCCTGTGCAGGCAGTCTGAATCCCTGTCAGGAATGTAGTAGCATGGTATGTATTTAAATCATACTATGTTGAGTCTAATCCACAAATGTTGACTGCCTGTCCTCTGCCAGGGACTCTTCTGGGCTCTAAGACTCTATCCGTGAACAAACATCCCACACAGTGGTGGGAGAAGTGATAATGTCAAGCTAAGAACATGTGCTTTATAAGTGTTGGTTGGTATTGCAATGGAGAAATGTCAGAGTCTGCAACAGAGAGGAGACACGATCAAGGAGTGGGAGGCTGGCAATCATAAATGGAGTTGTTAGTAGCCTCACTCCTGAGAGACACTTCAGCAAAGACCTGATGAGATCTAGGTAGCATCATGTGGCTACAGAAGGAAGCAGAGAACCTAGCTGAGGACATAGCATGTAAAAATGCTCTGAGCTGGGGTCGGGGTGTCCCTGGCTAGTTCAATAAATGGTGAGACTCTGTGTAGATGGGGTGCAGTAAGTTGAGGGAAGAGTAGCAATGGCAGATGAACTGGATGACCAGGTCCCTGAGCAAGGCCTTATTGACTGTTGCAAAGAGCTTGCTTTCTATCTTAGAGGGATGGGAAGTTACTGGGAATTCTGAGAAGAGGGGTCATGGCATCCTGAAAAGGGCCACTCTGCCATCTTCATGGAGTGTGATGATGGGCAGAGAAGAGATCGGCCGGAGGCTCTATCACTCATCCAGTTGAGGTGTGATGGGGTTTTTCTTGAGAAGATGCGACCAGTCAGTCTAGTTGAGTGTTTCTAGTTCTAGTTACAGTTGTATAAGAGATATGGATTGGGCTTGGCTAGGCTTAGTGATAAATGAACAGAATGAAGTGAGAAGAGGAGCTGAGGAGAAATTTGCAGGCCAGATCGTAATGAGCAACGGTTAACTGTCATATGGAGCTAGTGAGATCAAGGATTGCTAGCTGGAAATTCATGGAAGGGGAACAGAATGCCATTCTTGGCATAGTGCTGTGACTGGTAATTTTGGAGAAGTGGCTTTTTTCTTTTTGATCTGGTCTTTCATTGGCAATTATTTGAAAGAGTTATCTTTCTTCTCTATCCTTTTCTCAGTTATTAATATTTTACAAATCAATACTGAAATTACTGTAAAGGGATCATAAAATGCAAACTTTTTGTATGCATATCTCATTTTCTCAAAAAGAAATTTACTTTAAAAATCATAAATGTTTTGATGGTTCTTGCTGGCTCTTTATATTATTTTTAAAGGCCCCTTGGTGAAGTCAGGGAACTAAGACTTTCCTGTTTGAAGCTCTGGTGCTTGGAACGCATTGATTAAACAGCTGTTATACTACAGGATAAATAAGGAACTTAGTTAAGTTACTTTGAAATTGAAGTCAGAGTAGCTAGCACCTAAAGCATACTGTGGGAAACAGGAAAGATTGAGGTTTTTCTGTTACAGCAGAGTGATGGTTTCTGAACACCTGCACTGAAAATCTGCACTGACTTTTTAAAAAAAAATATTGCATCTATGATAAAATGTTGGAAGTTTCTCATTTTCATATGTAATGGCAGAGAAGTTAATGTTAACTGCATATGCTACGTTGGTACAAATATAGTATTATAAGTCTTATGTGATCTACATAAAACAACAAATTCATTACTGATGTTTGCCTTGCTATTCTGTAAGAACAATTTTAGTTGTCACAGATTTAAAGAACTAATGCTTCATTTTTAATAGTCCATGTAGTTACTACTTTTTTCTACTTACTAATAACAAGAACTTAAGGGATCAACAGGGAAATTCCTAGGGGCCAAAGATTTGTTTCCCAGGAGACACCTACATTTAAACTTGACAGTCTCTAGTGTCTATTCTTCACCAAGGTAAACAGCATGCTCTCCTTGCTGAATTCCTGCTCTGCTAATTACATTAGAAACTGACCTGTGTAGTTTTCTGTGGCCATCCATTGCAGATGAGTACCTGCTTAGGCTTTCCTTGAAGGTCTAGATCATTGTGGATCTCTGTCCAAATTATCAAAGTCTGCCTGAATAGCTGAGACTTCATCTTCCCAGAGTTTTGTTGGTACCTTTAGGGTCACACTCTGGAAGGCTTGGAATGAGCTAGACTTGTAATGGTCTTAAAATTACCTTATTCAGCTAGGCACCAATGGCTCATGCCTATAATCCTGGTTACTCAAGAGGCTAAGATATGAGGATCCAGGTTTGAAGCCAGTCATTAACCACTTTAACCACTAAAAAAGCCAGAAGTAGAGCTGTGGCTCAAGAATAGGGCTCTATCCTGGAAGTATAAAATCTCACAAACAATGCCCCATAGCTATACCTGTCTTCATTCTAGGCTCTTGAGTTCAAGCCCCAGGATGAGTGCGTGTGTGCATGCACACATGGGCGCACACGCACACCACACGCGCGCGCGCGCACACACACACACACACACACACACACACTACCTTGAGTTCTGTTTTAAGAACAGAATCTGACATTAGTTTCTGAAATTCTCTTTCCTCTGACTCAGAGTGAAATGGGACCTTATAAATATCTGTTCTTTTGGGATCTTGATGGTGTGCTCACCTGTCTTTGCTATGAGATCTGACTTGGCCAAAACCACAGTTTCCTCAAGTTAAAAATAGACAAGTATGTGCCTTCAGGGACAGTGTCTTTCTGCATCTCACACTGGGGCATTTTAGGCTTTGGACTGTTCCAAAATGGCCAGTTTCCATGATGCCCAGTGGCCTTTGATGGTTCTGCCCAGAGACCTGGCTCTCTTTCCTCTCTTACAGGCTGAAGAAAGGAGGCTCTGTGTGGAGAGCACACATGGAGACTTCCTTGAGTCAGCGAACAGAGTTCAGTTTGTCACTCGCCAGGCTAAATTAATTAAGCAGCAGGATGGAAGTGGGGCAGACTGGCCAAGTGGACATGGCGCAGAGCCCGTGTGTGGCTGTGGACATTCTCCAGCGCTGCCTTGTCTTTCCAGGAGAAGAAACATTGAAATTGTAGTTTGGAGAAAGCATGCGTGTATTGTTTTGGCTACCAGATTTTAGTCCTTCAAACTAGTTACGTAGTATTTTTCTAACGAGATTAATTCTAGAAAATATTAATTTTTATTTAACAAAAGACATTTAATTTCAACATTTATACCATTTTTAAATGACCCCATGTATTAATTATCCCTCACTTAAGCTTCCGAAAGTTTGACAATTCCGTGACAAGAAGTGGTCAGAATTTATTATTTTATTTTTAAAGTATTTATTTATATATTTAATTTAATTTTATTGTCAAGGTGATGTACAGAGGGGTTACAGTTACACATGTAAGAGAGTGAGTACATTTCTTGTCAAATATTGTTAACCCCGTCCATGTTTTTCTCCTACTTTCCCTCCCCTCAATACCCCTCTCCTCAAATTGTAACGTTCATTTCCAACATATTCTGTTGTGTGTATCGCTGTTGCATTGGTTCATACTCTTTGTCCTTTGTCTCACCATTTTGTTGTTCCCCTTCCCTAATTCCGATAAACGTGTATACAATACACAGGATACCAAAATCAAATACAGTGACAATTGTATATAGAATGAAAAAGAAGGAAAAAATGAAAGAAAGTTAAGAAATACTGCACATAATACATTAAAAGCAACAACCTTGTATTTTTAAATAGCTATACAAACAGGTTCCAATTCAACATGTCGATTTATGAGTACAGTGCATCTGTGTGTGTTGAGGTGGAGGGGTACAAAGTCTAAGCGCTATTGTGTAGCTTTGTCACTCAAGGCTGGCCCTCTGAAACGAGCTATACCTTCACTTTTAGTGTTTTATTGGAATTAAGGCTCTTACAAGCTTTTCTGCTTGGGCTAGCTTCTGACTGGGAGCTTCAGATCTCAGCCTCCTAAGTAGCTAGAATTACAGATCTGAGCCACCAGCAACAGGCAATACATTTGTCACTAATCCTTGTCCCCTGCACCTATCCAAACCCCACTTATTACCCCCCAAGTTTCCTATTTCCATTTTCACATCAATTACAGGTTAGCATGGCTAACAGATTTAAATTAGTACAAATGGATAAGCAAGTCGGTAGGAAGACCTAGACTGTCCCTGTTAAGAGCTGAATTGTATCCCCATCAAAATTCTAACCCCCAGTGCCTCAGAGTGTGACTTTTTTTGGAGACAGGATCTCTACACAGATCCTCTACAGACTCATCAAATTAACATATGGTCATTAGGATGGATCCCAATCTACTACAGATACCCTTAGAAAGAGAAAAAAGCCACAGCGAGAAGGTGGCCTTCTACCAGCCAAGGAGAGCAACCACAGAAGAAACCAACCTGCCAGCCTCGATCTCAGCACTCAGAGGACGCAATTTGCTTTGTATAAGCCCCCAGGTTGTTGTACTTAGCTATGGCAGCCCTAGCAAATGAATGCATATTGTGTGTGATCAAGAAAATAGAGCATAAGGTTTTATACCTAAGCAAGTAAAAGTTTTAAAACCTCAGTTGGGATTAAATATAGTATGATGGGGGAAAACCAAGGCTAGGTCCCTGTCTTCATTGCCAGAGCACTGGCTGAGGAGAGGGGGGATACCAGGGACACTTGAGGCTGAGCTCTAGAAGGATCCTTTCAGCATCGTACTGCTATCTCCCAGCAGCTTCTGCTGTGCTACAAGTCCAAAGCCCCAAAGTTAGTTCTGGTTTCATCCATAATTGGAATATAGCTCACTATAGGCAGAGCCCAGTGCTCCCGTGTCCCAAGGCTGGCTTGCTCTATCTATCTGTCTATCTGTCTGTCTGTCTGTGTCTCTGTCTGTCTGTCTTCTGTCTGTCTGTCTGGGTTCTGCTGTTTTGACAAAGTGGACTTTGGCAACCTCTTTTCTTCTTTCTTCTTTTCCTGATCTGTTGTTAGGTTTGTTGTTTGGTTGTTGTTATGTTTTCCACATAAAGTATAACCGAAAATTGATTACTGTGTAACAATTGGTTGCCACTTAGTTTAAGCTGTTAAAATCAAGTTGGGTTAAGCCCCTCCCCTGGATCTCATTCTTCTGGAGGTGAGGTGACTGCTACCTTGAATTTGGCATGTATCTGTGTGCATACCCCATGTTTATCTCTGGACTTGTATTGAAACCATAGAGGCTGATCAGTGGCTACTGATTTACAGTTAGATGAGAGTAAAGGCCCAGTGTGCTATTATACACTTGAATGACAAGAAGTATCACTTGTGTACTGCATACTTCCAGAGGCTCAAAGAAAAGAATTAAGGATTTCACTGTAAAGAAGTGAAAAGGGTTTGTGAGAAGTTCCATCTGATGTTACATAGTGTTTGCACGTATCTAAACATCACATGTCAACTCATTGATTTGGGCAGTTTTAAATGTATCAGTTAAAAAGTAAATGAATTTAGTTGAAACAACTATCTAAAGACAAAGTAAATTTAAAAATTAAAAGTAGGTGTTACTAAACAATGTACACTATCATAGTTCATATGTTAAATGCTATATAAAAAATATGTTGGGCTGGGAATGTGGCTTAGTGGGAGAGTGCTTGTGTAGCATACATGAAGCCCTGGGTTTGATTCCTCAGTACCACATAAACAACAACAACAACAAAGCCGGGAGTAGCACAGTGGCTCAAGTGGTAGAATGCTAGCTTTGAGCAAAGAAGCTCAGAGACAGTGCCCAGGCCCTGAGTTCAAGCCCTAGGACTTGGGGCGGGGGAGGGAAGATATGTCACATGTATCTCTAAATTTCAATCATCTTTAAATTTCTTATAATACCTAATACAATATAAGTACTATTCATATAGTTGTGATAGTGTTTTGTTTAGGGACTAAAGACAGATCTGCAGTTGGTTGAATTATAGATGTGGAACCTATGAATACAGAGGGCTGACCAAGCCATACTTCCTTGTTCTCTTGCTGGTGTTTATTTAGGTTGCTCCTGAAGCTTCTATGAATATTCTTATGCGTATTTCCTCATGTGTATGTGAGAAAGTCTATTCAGGGTGTGTATTCGTGGGTGGAATTGCTATCTCAGAGTGTGTCCATTTTCAGTCTTTCTAGAAACCATCAAGTGTTCCTAGCAGGTGGTTGGACCAGTTTACACTCCTATTTAGCAGCATGAGCTCCTGGTGTGGCATATCTCTGGCAGCAGTGATTTTCGACTAATTGAATGCATTTTAATTTCTCTGATTATGAATGAATATTGGCATCTCCTTCATGTTTATTGGCTGCTTGGTGTTTTACATGTGTATCTTTTTATTTTCTTCTTCTCAGAGCCAGAATAGACATAATGATCCTAGAGTCTAACTCTCTAATGTCGTAAATAAAGAAAAGGGGTACAAAACTGTAGGGCTAGCTCAAGGTCCCCCAACTGACCCAGACCAGGTATCCTGATTCTTGTCTTCTTCTTGTCTTTCTATCAATCAGATCACCATTTGAATGCATGATCTTTGGTGTTCCTTAGCACAGGGTTCAGGGCTAGACTGACCAAGCAGGAGAGTTTTGCTTTCCTGTGTGTGTGTCACTGTATAAAATGGCTTGTTCCCAACTTTTTGAGCCCTAATCATCCTCTCCTTGTTTATAACCCTCTGGGGTTTCCAGAAAGTAGAAAGTGCTAACTTGGTCTCCTGACTTTTCTCCCTCCTCTTTTTTTAAAATTTAATTAAATCAATCAATTTGTTTATTTATTTTTGTTGGTCATGGGGCTTGAATTCAGGACCTGGTTGCTGTCCCCGATCTTTTTCACTGAAGGCTAACCACAGCTCTATTTCTGGTTTTCAGGAGGTTAATTGGAGATAAGAGTCTCGTGGACTTTCCTGTCTGGTTTTGAACTGTGATCCTCAGGTCGCCACCTCTGGAGTAGCTAGGATTACAGGTGTAAGCCACCAACACCTGGCTTCTTTCTAACTCTTCAGACCTCTTTTTGTCCCTCTTTCTTAATCTCCAGCTACCCTGGTTTTCTTTTGCTCTTTCTGTGAGGGAGAGAGTACTTCATTTGAACTCAAGGCTTTGCATTTGATAGGCAGGCATTCTACCCCTTTTAGCTTTAGTTGTTTTTTAAACAGGGTCTTGCATTGATACTCCTGCAGGCTTGGACTACAAGCCTCCCATATACACTTCATGCATAGCTGAGATGGCATATGTGTACCACCACACCCAGCTTTTTGGTTGAGATAGGGTTGTGTGCACGTTTTCCATGAGCTGACCGTGAACCATGATTATCTCGGCCTCTGCTTCCCAAGTAGGTAAGATTATAGGCATGAGCCACCACACTCAGCTTTACTTTTGCCATCCATTTGATCAACACCCCCCACACCCCCCCCTGCTTCCTCAACAGGCCTCAGCTGTTTTCTCCACCTGCAGGACTTGCCCTGCTCATTGTTGGGCTCTCAGCTCCAGTGGTCCTTTCCCCCAGGAAATTGTTCCCACCCTCCCTAGTAGGCCTCACCTTATCTCATGTTCACAAGACTCATGATGGTCACACGTGTACACTCCTGATTATTTATTAAGTACCAGGAAGTTGAGGACTGTGTATGGCTTGGCTCATCTTCCCATCTTAACATTGTGCAAGACACAGGACTGGAACTTGGTAAATATTTGTGGGATGAGTGAATGAATAAATGATCAGACTCTCCCATGCTCTACTTGCCTGATTCTCTGGAGAAGAAAATGTCATCAGACCAGCTCATTTCCTTGGTAGCCAAACCCTGCATTGTGTTCTTCAGGAGCTCATGGCTCCCAGCACATGGCAAAGGAATTAACAAAAAAGGGGGGGAGAGAAAGAGCGGGAGAGTGAGAGAGAGAGAGAGAGTAAGAGTAAGAGAGAGAGAGAGGGAGAAGGAGAGGGAGGCAGAGGGGGAGGGAGAGGGAGGGAGAGGGAGAGAGAAGATTAGACCTTGTGAGGAGGTGGGGACTAGATAAATACCTTCCTAATACCACAGCTCTGAGATTGAGCCATTAAACTCCCCTCAAGTGCGGCCAGCTGTGTCATCAACTGCACATCCACGACATGTTGGGCCGCGGCAGCATCGGTCAATACTTTTCTGGAAGCAGGTTGCATTAAGTTAGAGGGGGCAGCCCTTGGAATAGATCACAGCTCTCACCTGAGCCTTTCCTTCTGTGATTCTGTGATCCTGTGATTTCCTTTCCTTCTGCTTTGAAGAACCCAATGTGATGGTGCATTATAAGAGTAAGAAACAGTTTGGGTTTCCCCCCTTGATTGATTCCTTTACTTGCATAAGGCAAATTTGACTTCTAAGACTTATCATTTGTTCTACTGATCCTTAAGAATAATGGAATCCTCAGCATAAATCTAAACACTATCCAAAGATTTATCTGACTTTTTAAAAAATGTATATGGTGTTAGGGATTCCACACAGGGCCTCAAGAATGCTGAGGCAAGCGCTCTACTATGAGCCACATCTCTAGCCTGACATTTTGCTTTTGTTGTTGAGTTTCCTTTGGAACTTAAGCAACCCCAGCATTACCAAGGAGGGAAGGGGAGACATTGCTATCTTCTGTGAGCATGTCCCTGATTATTAACAGCATGGAAGAGCTATAGTTCTACATTAATCTTAATCCACCACCCAAAGAAATTAATTATCTTTGCTTGTGTAGCAGTAGATAGCAAATTCACATTTTTCAAGATGGACAGTAGTGAACTGGCATGTGTTCTGTTTAGTGCTGGCATCTATTCCTGGGCAGGAAGTTCTGGACTTCAGCTTGTTCTCAGCCTGGGGAACTGCAGGTTCCCAGTGGGTGTGACTGCACCAGGACTCTGGTGTGGCAAGAATGCCAAGCGGGAACATTAAAGCTAATTAAACAAAGCCACCTGTCTCCACAGAAGTCTAATTCTTCAGCTCTAAATTAGAAGATATTTTCCTGTAGCATAGTGTTGTTCTTTCAAATGACTCTTTGGTAAAGAACATGTACTTATTTCGATTTTTGAGCAGAAAGTGATAGAGATGCAGCGAGCCTGGGCTGTACGATCTTCAGGTCACAAATCCATCTCTGTTTTCATGTTTAGTGACGTATGCTAATGTGTCATTCAAGGACCTATCATGGTGGTGCAGATTCCATAAGGTTTTATGAGTGAGCTTATGGGTGTAGAACTTGTGTCCTACGTAATAAGCTCTATGTTTAGGGCTGGCTATTATTAGTTATGCTAATGTTGTTGTTTTCTTAGTTTCTCTGTAATAGTTTGATCCTCAATAGCCAGATCTCATTCAGAGAATGAGAGGCTGTTTAATGAACACCACTAAGATCAGGACTGCAATTCAAGGCCAGCCTGGGCTAAAAGTTTAAGAGATACCCTTTCAACTAATAAAGTTGTGTAGTGGCCCAAGCCTGTAATCACATCTACATGAGAGACCTAGGTAGGAGGATCATAGTCCAAGGCCAGCACCAGTTTAAAAAAAATGTGAGCACCTGTCTGAAAAGTAACTAGAGTAAAAATTGCTGGTGCTAGTCAGATACCAGTGGCTCATACCTGTAGTCCTAGCTACTCATAAGGCTGAGATCTGAGGATCACAGTTCAAAGCCAGCCTGGGCAGAATAGTCTGTGAGACTCGTATCTCCAGTTAACCACAAAAAGCCGTAAGTGGAGCTGTGGCCCAAGTAGTAGAGCAGTAGCCTTGAGCACAAAAGCTCAGGGACCACACCCAGGCCCAGAGTTCAAGCCCCAGGACTGGCAAAAAAATGAAACAAAAAACAAACCAAAAAAACCCCACCCAATAACTGGAGCCATGGCTCTAGTGATGCAGTGCTTGCCTTGCTTGATACAAGTGCAAGGCCCTTAGTTCAAACTCTAGTTTTGACCCCCTTCCCCTGCCCCCCCCCGCCCTGTCAATTAAAAAAAATCTTCCTTAGGAGATACTTACTGACTTCTCTTTACATTCCATTTGCCAGAGATGGATGGATCGTGGCCATGCATAGCTGCAAGGTAGTCCAGACAGTTAAGTAGTTCTTCAGCAATAGAAAATCATAGACTAAGGAGGTTGCAGATGGCTGTTGGATAGGCAAAGTACAAAATAAAATTCAGAAAATGACATTTCATTATTTTATCTTTTAAATTAACTCTTTTGGAGTGTACTCTTTCAACCTGTAGGGTAAGACTCACTAGAGGTGTGCAAAAGTCAACCTAATCATTTGTCCTTCCTTACTATTAAAAGAGTGAAGTATGGAGAAATAGGAAATCATTGAGTAGGGATGGAGATGTAACTTTATGGTGGACATTTTCCTAGCATGAATAGTTCCCTGGGTTCAATCACTAGTAAGAGTCTATCAACTATATCTCATTTGGTTAGGGCATGTATTTTGTGTAATACTCGTTTCATTTAAACACATATATTTACGTGAAACACACACACACACACACATATATATATATACACACACACACACCTTCTCTTAACTGTGCATGATTGCAAAAAGAACTTGGAAAGCTATTGTTCTGCAGAATATTGATTTTGCTAGGACTTTTTATTATAAGCAATTTAAGAAATGTGCAGAGAATGTGGAGGAAATGTCATGTAAAATCATTTATGATCAGAATGAAAGCTGTACGTTCCAGCAAAGACAGTGGTACGGTTGTGGAAGAAGGTGGAGTGTGATCTGCAGTCATTCCATGAAGTAGGCACAGGAAAGGCGCAGAAAGGTCTTTGAAAGGGGTGATATTTGGGTCAAGACTGCAAAGACAGAGATTTCTCTTCTGCCCACCATCACGGTCTGTCATTCATTTTGGTGTGCCCACCTCATCGCCTCAACAAAACTATTGTAGAAAGAACTATACAAATTGAAGGACAGCTTTATTTTAGTCTGGAGCCATTCATTTTACCTTTTTAAAAAAGCTGCATTTTCTAAATCCCACAATGTCAAAGCCACAAGGTGGCTTTTGGACAAATCATCTTTACCTTTTGGACTGGAGGTAGTAATTGTTTCCTTTGTCTTACCAGCAAAATGTAGCCATATCTGTGCTCCTAAATCACAGCTCTCATAGAATTAGAAGCTTGGCATTGCCAACAAAACAGAATGACTTCACTGAAAAAATCAGTGCTCCTTGCTTCATAGCATCATAGTGTTGGAGGATGCTTCAGAGTCACACGATCCAACCTCACTTAATTTATACTGAGAAATGATCTTTGCATACGTTGCAGTCATGAGGTGTAGACCAAGAGCCCAACTTGGGTCAACTTTCTGTTGGCCCATGCTGTGAGTTTCAGGGGAGAGGAAGTGTGCACCTGAGAGAGGACTGTCTCCGGATCTTCCTGTCTCATTAGAAACAAATGATTCCACTTATTGCGGTTTATTTCCTGCTGAGTTTAGACCTACCACTGCTGGTATTCCTGTCCCTTCTGCTCAGTCTTCTGTGCAGGGTTTCTGTGCTTTCATGGACTGGGTTTTGTAGTCATTAGAATTCCAAGTTACTGCCCAGGCTACAGTGACCTATTTTCAGCATCAAAAAAGATCAACCACTGTCTCCTTGCCAGGCTGTGTTAGGTGTTTGCCATTCCTTGGCTTCCTCTGCCTGCACTCTTGAATAATTGCTTTTACTAACAAGCTCAGTCATCTTCTCCAAGTGGTGTGGAAGGTGGTGATAAGTTCTACCAGTCCTGTGCTATAAGAGCTGGCTGATTATCTCTCTCTCTGTGTGTGTGTGTGTGTGTGTGTGTGTGTTTTATCCAGTTCTAAGAGGGGTATGGCTTCTGTTCTTTGCCTCAGTGAGGGTAGCATGGATGGTTCAGTTTCATCAGGACACAGGGGAAAAGGAGCCTGTGTAAGAAAGAAAAGGAAAAAAGAACCTATTTTATCTGGGTGCTAGCCATGGTTAGATCAATTCTAATCTCCAATCATGTAGGCATTACTATTTCCCTGTCTGGACAATAAATATCGTCTTTATTTGCCCAGAAGCTGCTACCCAACCCTGATTCTTCTCTTCCACTATGTGCTGCCCACAGGTAGCCTGGAGGACATGCTGAAGGTGAAGGGATGTGTGCACGGTAGATTTCATAAAAGGCCCAACATGGGCAGGCTTTGTGGAGCCATTTCAGTTCTCTTCAACAAGTCGTTTGTCAAACCTGTCTTTTCTCTTTCCTAGCCTCTTTATTATAAGTAAATGTATGCAATTTAAAAATGTGTGACATACTGTCTTCTTTTTTTCCCCCAAGTGACTTACTTTTTAGAGGATTTCCAAAATGAACCTTGAGGATATTATGCCAAGTAAAATCTAAGGAGACAAATGCTGTGTGATTCCTTTTACATGAGGTACTCAGAGCAGTGGAGCTCACAGAAGAAGAAAGAGCATGGTAGCTTGGTGCTGGTGGCTCATGCCTATAATCTTAGGAGACTGGGATCTGAAGATTGTAGTTCAAAGCCAGCGCAGGCAAGAAAGTCCGTGAGACTCCAATGTCCAGTTAACCACCAGAAAACCAGAAGTGGAGCTGTACCTCAAAGTGGTAGAACACTAGCTGTGAGCATAAAATGCTCATGGGCCATACCTAGGCCCTGAGTTCAAGGCCCACAACCAACAAAAAAAAGGGGACATGGTGGCAGCCAAAGGTATATGCAAAGATCTTGTATAATGGGTGCAAAGTTTCAGTTTTACAAAGAAAAGGCTAATGGGATGGGTGGCAGTGGTGGTCACACTCCATATATTTATATCATAGAAGCATTCACTTACAAGTGGTTATGATGGCACAATTTGTGTTATAGGTATTGTCTAAATGCTGGTACTAAGAAAACCTAGCCTGTCCTCTGTTATGTATTTCTATTCAGCTCATAGATACTCATCATTAAATGGTAGTGGGGACATGTGCAGGGCCTTTCAGATAAGATACATCAGCCACAGGCTAACCATCAAGTGAGCAAAAAGGGGACCTCAGAGATCATCAGACCCACACCCCTTATTCTGAACAGTCCAGATGGTCCAGCCTGACCCACCTGACCCAGAGTTTTTCATTCATTCATTCATCCATTCTTTTGTCCGTCTAATTATTCAGGAACATATATTGAATACTCACCTGTGCTAAGTATAAGCTTGGATCCTGAGGACTGTCTTTGACTTCTTGGTGCCTATAAACGTGTGGGAAGGAACACATTCACATCTGCCAACCATAATAAAACTTAATAAACGGAACAATAGGCCATTAACTAGCAGAGCTTTGAGGACGCATTGTTAATTCTGCCTACACGCCTTCATCCTTTCAGTAGCTGACTATTGGGGAGCTTAGGGTTTTGTGGATTCTTTGAATGTTTAAAGTAGGAAAAAGACCAGGGGCAGCAGGCTGTGGATGTAATGTCAATGACAGAATAACACAAGAGGGCAATTATCCTTTAGCAAGAATTTCTCCATCAAGGGTTTTTGTATAGTAACAGCTGTGTGCATAGTGAAGAGAAAATGGCCAGTGTATATTTATTATACAGTGAATTATATTTTACTCATGTCAAGAAAATTAATATTGATATGGGCCACCTATTGAGAGATGCAAATTGATTTTTAAAGCATACAACAGATATAGGTAAGTATATGGGTGGTATGCAAGTATATATAGATGTATTCATTGAAATATGGTATATTCAAAGGAGAGCTCAGATATTGTCACTTCTTAGAAAGGCAAAGTCAAAGCTTAACTAAATGAACACCAGGAAGTAGGTACTCGAAAGAGATGGGGTGGGGTCGAGGAAAAAGGGAGAAATGAAATGGAGAAGGAAAAATGAATAATATAACAACAACAAATAAAACAACAACAACAATGTATATCCTGCAAAATTAAGAAAGGTGGGCTTTGAGGGATGGATGAGAATTGATCAAAGGATCACATTGATCAGGACACATTGTATTCATAAACTGGTTTTTTGAATGACAACTCCTTAAAGATAATAACAAAACATACACATACACACAACAGTCCAACCAGTACTCATTCAGTTCCTGGCATGTAGGCAGAATTATTGTAAGTCTGTGAGGAGTCATCGTTGTCACCAGCCTAGGAGCTTCCTTTGATTGAGCACTTTCTCTGTGACAGGCACTGTACTGAACGCTTTTTTGCTTCATCCTTTCCTCTAATTCTCAAAATAAAATTCAAACAATTCAAAGCCAGCTGGAGCACAAAAGTCTAAGAGACGCTATTTCTAATTAACCAGTGAAATGCTGGATAGGGAGGCATGGCTCAAATTGTAGAGCATAAAAATTGAAGTACTAGAACATACACACACACACACACACACACACACACACACACACTCACTCACACACAAACAAACAAAAACCATGTTTGATCCATGCATGTATGATATAAAAAAAGAGCACAGAGATTAGTCAGCTGTTGATTTTCACAGCCAGAATGCAGGACCACTCAGCACTTATAGTTCTGAGAGTGAGCATCAAGGTTTGGATTTTAATACTGTAAGTGATTAATTTTAGAACAGCAATGCATCACAGCTAGCGTATTTAATGGATCATTTTTTTGTGTGTTCAATTTTGTGCTTCCATTTGAGGCTTACAGATACAGTATTAAAACTGGAGAGTATGAGTAAATTATTAGAACTTAGATCAACAAGAAATTTTTGAGAATGTTTTTTGCTGATGTTATTTTGAGTTAGCATTGCATGGTGATAGGAAAAAGTAGACTGAGCTTTTAGTCCATTTATTTGTTTTAAAATTTTCTATAGACCTGAGATGTCCCCTTCTGGGGGTCTAGGGTGTTGGGTAGTGTTCCTCTTGGCTTTCATAAGGTATGCCAGTGATTAGAGACCCGAGTTTCTCCTCCATGTTTCAATGTATGGTAAGCGACATTGATGATGTGCTATGTATGGCCCTGAGGTGGCTGTTCATTTGTTTGTAGATTTAGTATCTACCTCCATTTTCATGATCCAGTTTTCAGTACCATCAATAATTTCACTATGCCCTCTATACCCTCCCTTGCAAACAGGCAGAAGGGCTCCTCTCTCTCTATGCCTTAATGCTATTGTATTTCAAAATTTCAGCTGTAGGAGCAGTAACCAGTAAATCATTGGATTTGCATTTCCCAGGCCTGTTTACAAGTGCCCTTACACCCACAGAAGATTAGCAAGGGTACATCATTGCTTGAGGACAAGATGCATTTTCAAATAAACTGACTCACCAAAGGGCAGCTGGAGTGATTTCTTGATGCAGCTTGATATTGCTTCTGTTAATTAATATGAAGGAACATTGTGTTTCCTCAGACTGTGGCAACTCTGGCCAAATGCCATAGCCATCAATTTGTAGGAAATCTGGAACGGGAATCATCAAAGTAATATACTGCTTTATGTGAATTTTTCCTTTTGCTGTGATCGGTTGATAAACACAAATGCTAGCACCTAACGTGTGTTGAGTGTTCACAACGTATACAGCACTGTTCCAAGTTTTTCACCTGGATCTGCTGCCAGAGTGTATGAATCTGTTTGGCTACTGTTGCAAAATAGCATAGACTGAGTGACTTAAACAGCAGGTATTTATTTATTTCATGCCTAATTTCTTAAATTGTAGCTTTCTTTCTTTCTTTCTTTCCTTCCTTCCTTCCTTCCTCCCTTCTTTCCTTTTTCTCTTTCTTTCTTTCTTGATGCCAATCCTGGGGTTGGAACTCAGGGCCTGGGCACAGCTGTCCCTTAGCGTTTCGTTCAGGCTGACCTTTTACCACTTGAACCACAAGTCTGCTTCCTTATTTTTCTTCTGTATTTAAATTAGTTGGCATTATTCTGTAATGGAAAGTTTTTCTTCTTTTTCTCCTTTCTTTATTTGCTTTCTGATGGTTCTCTTTTCTCATTGTTTTGTACTTAAAGGTTTTTAGAACCAATACTAGATCCTAGGATGGATTTGTTTCTTTCTTTCTTTTTATTGTGAAAATTCTGTACAGAGGAGTTACAATTACATGGACAAGATAATGAGTGCATTTCTTATTAAGCATTGTAGCCTTCTCCTTTGTTTCCCCTTCCCATCTCTTCCCATTTCCCCCCACATCCCCCAGCCATAGGATAGATTTGTTTCTTGTCATCTTAGCCCCATTTCCCTTCCTCCCACCCCAGCCCCAGCAAGTTGTGGAACCTAGTAAGGAAATAAACAGCTGTGGATAGAGGACAAGACAAATGCATTCATTCATTCATTGTATTTTTATTTATTCATTCATTCATATGTAAGGGAAGTCTCTAGGAACATAGCACCTGAAATTTCCAGTTTTAAAAGAGCAAAATTCTTTGTCATTGAAATTTGATCTAGAAAAATCTCTTTTCCCTTTTCTTCTGCTCTAATTTAACATGGGAGTGGCTAGTACTCTGAAAAGCAGAGGCAGAAGTCAACACTTTGGGAAAGAAGCTACAGAAGTTTCTGCCTGTGGGTTTCTCTGTCATCTTATACAATGGTTATCTGTGTGTGTGTGTGTGTGTGTGTGTGTGTGTGTGTGTGACTGGCTTTTCAAAACATATCCCAGGTCATCTTAGCCTTTCCCTGAGTGCCTTAGATGTCACTGAGCCCTAGGCTGCTCTTGGGATTATGGTGGTTCTCTGCAGAGACCCTGTGGTCAGCACACCACTGTGTCCTACATTCTGGAAAGTCTCCTTCAATCTCTGTTCCGCTCCAGAGAGCAAAAGTCAGTTCCAGGGCAGCATTACTGGAGCTGTCTCTAGGCATTGTTTGTACAAAGGGACACTTCTGTTACATTGTCCTGGTATCACAGTGGGTGGTGGAGGGAAATGCTTCCTTCACTTCAGTGTTTTCTTTCAGTGGAAGAAGATTGAAGCACAGGCTAGCTCCATCTGTCTAGAATTGGAGCAAAAAATGGGGACTGTCATTGTGTTCCGTGTGTGTGTGTGTGTGTGTGTGTGTGTGTGTGTGTGTGTCGTGGAGGAGGCAAGGAGTAAAGTAATTCTGGAAAGATCCAGGCCTATTAAAATGTAAGTGGGCCAGGCACCAATTTTAACCTGTATATACTATGTGGATTGAGAGTATATAAAATAGTAAAGGATGTAAATTTATGCTTTCCCTAGACTCTACAGGAGCCCTTTGAGAGGGTGAGAGAAGGGCTGGACCACCCTGAAGTAAAGTTCCTGGCTCTCTGTCTGTGTGTGTATCTGTCTATCTGTCTCTCTCTCAATGTATGTAAAGCAATCACAACGCTTTATTGTGAAATGTTTTAGCATTTATTTGTGCATCAGACTTCATTCTGTCACTGTTGGTGCTGTTGACATAGTGATTGGATCATTTAATTGTGTTCTAAAATACAAATAAGCTAGAAAGGTAATTAGGAAGATGTTTGCATTTGGATTTTTATGAAATCTACAGATAAATAAAGCCTGAAGTAACATATAAAAATATTCCATAATGGGCTGGGAAGGTGGCTCAGTGGTAGAGTGCTTGCATTGCAAGCCTGAGGCCCTGGGTTCGATTCCTCAGCACCACATAAGCAAAAAGCAAAAAGCCGGAAGTGGCGCTGTGGCTCAGTGGTAGAGCGCTAGCCTTGAGCTGAATTGAGCTGAAGAGCTGAGGGACAGTGCCCAGGCCCAGAGTTCAGGCCTCATGACCGGACCCAAAAAAAAAAAATTCCATAAAAGGGATTGGAACCTTTCAATAAAGTATTCGCCTTATTTTTGTTTAAAAAAATAAAAAAATAGGTGCTAGTGGCTCATGTCTATAATCCTCGCTGTTCAGGAGGGTGAAATATGAGGATTGCGGTTCAAAGCCTGCCCAAGCAGGAAAGTCTATGAGACTCTTATCTCCAATAAACCACCAAAAACCTGGAAGTGGAGCGTGGCTTAAGTGGTAGAGTGCCACTCTTGAGGGAAAAAAAATCCTAAGGAACAGCATTTAGCCCCTGACATCAAGCCCCAGTACTGGTACAAAGTAATAGTATTAATATTCAGAAAAACACTAAAAATAACTTAAAAAATAAACTTGCCTATACTGACTCATTGTTCAACAAGAAAAGAAATATTTTGGAAATGTCTTGATCTAGTATTTATTCTTTAATAGCCTGGTATTTGTTTTAGAAAACTCTTTAAGAGGATTGCTGATTTGTTTTGCAGAGTTATAGATCTTTCTTGTGATTTTCATCAGGTAATGATGGGATTCAGTCTGAGAAAACAACACTGATAGTGCTCGGACTTTGTATGGACTGAGCTTTTTGTTAAGCGGATGTATACATTCAGTGCAGGTAGTCTTGTCTTTACAGACCTGGGCTTTTAAGACTGACTTTCCATAACTGCTGCAAAGTGGGGATGCACATTGATTTGTTGGCCAGGTGATGTGGTGTGAGTAGAAGTTTCCTGGGATCTTTGACACAGCTGCATGTTGTCCATTGGTTAGAAACTACTGCACTTGAGAACTAGCTTGATAATGGACATTCTGTGCTGATCAGTCCCTGATGGTACCCAGTCTTGTAGTAGCTCACATCTCTCAGAAAAGGCACTGTGGAATAGCTGTCACAGGACAGCCTTTGTCAATGCTTTGCTGGTAGAAGCCCACTGTGAGATGCTGGTTCTGGCTTTTAGGGTCTTCCACAAGAATTGCAGGGACTTTTCTTTTGCTTGTTTTTTTTTTAACCTAGGACATTACTATTTAGCCCAGATTAACCTCAAACTCTTGATCCTTCTTCAGCCTCCTGAGTGCTAGAATTATAGGTGTATACCACTACACTTTGCATTTTTCTAAAACTAGAAAAGAGACCATTTGAAGAATCTATTGGTTTTAATTTTATAGTCCAGGTTTGGGTTACTGTCTACACTTGAGGAATTGGATTCAACCTGGGTTTTGAAAGGATTCAAGTTACAAATAGATTGTAACTCTTGACTTTTCTCCACTTTCCCGAGCTTTCCTGTTCATCTCTACCAGTTTCAATGCTATGTCTGTTTATTCATGGAACGTTGCCCTTACCCCATTTTCTCTTCTCTGATTGGCTATATCATAAACTCACATGCTTTATTGTATTCTACTTTATGTTATCCTGAAATAATCTTAGTGTAAATCAACCATACTAGAGGCTTCTGGAAGGCAGATACCTTCCTTCCAAATGGCTCTGAGTAAGACTGGACAAACTTAGTAGTCACTTATGGAATTATTTCTTTGAGTTACTAGGCATGTTCCTCGGTTTCTTTTTCTCCCCATCACTCTCATCACTTAGCCAATACATTTAAATTTGCTCATCTAAACTTAGTGTATGCTGTAATGTTACTGCTCTATGGAAGATAAGTTAAGGATGCTGAGACTGAAAGGCTTCTGTTGTTGTTGGCTGTGGACAGTAGAGAGCTCCCCTATCTGATCTACTCTGCAAGAGGGAACAGCACTGCAGACCTGAGGGAGGTCTCTGCCCTCAGAGCTGAGTCTTGATTTCAGAACGCTCTCTGACTGGCTGGATTTCATTCCCGAGCTTTCCTTACATCTGCAATATGCAATTCTATTGTTCATTACCCATGGCTTTAGAAACGAGCAATTAGTGATGATGCAAATCATAATGTACCCTTTGATTTGGGTACTCTTTTTGGTAATTTATAGGTAATCAAAACTCCAAAGATAATGTATAGTATGAAGGATCAATTCTAGTGTTTTGGCATTATCTTCAAAGGATATACATATTGACCTTCTGGTTTTTAACTATTCTGGGATAGAATAAGTTAGCACCTTCCTTTAAGTTTATCTGACACATCTCTCTCTCCTCCATTAGTCAATCAGTTATCAGTCAAGAAATGTTTAATAAACATGGGTATGATATATTAAAAATACAGTACAACCCCACAGATATTTGCAGAGCATTTATTCTGTGTTAAGCTTTGGGCCAGTGAGAAATTTATTAGTTAACAAGAGCTACTGTTTCCCCAAACTTAAAAATTACATAATAAAAAGTAAACAAGCACTGACAAAGGCAATCCAGATTAAATGCATATGAAACTTAAGCCAAATTTGTGGAAATGATGATAAATATAACATAGTCCCTTCCATTAAGCAGTTTACAGTTGATGTTGGAAGAATTATATATAATTTATTAAAATGCCAAGTAAAATAAATACTATATAAGTGATAGAACAGTATGTTGGGCTGGGTGCCCAGGGCTCATGCCTGTAGTTCTAGCTACTTAGGAGGCTGAGATCTGTGGATTGAAGGTCAAAGCCAGTCCCAGCAGGAAAATCAGTGAGTAATCTCCAACTAACCACCAGAAAACAGGAAGTAGTGCTGTGGCTGCAAGTGGTAGAGCTCTAGTCTTGAGTGAAAAAGCTCAGGGACAGTGCCCAGGTCTTGAGTTCAAGCCCCATGACTGAAAACAAATAGTACTTGGGGCAATAATTAGAACATGACTAATGAGGATCTCAGGAACTATGAAAGACTTCGCAGGTAAGCCATCAGCCTAGAAGGGTAGACATTTCCATAGTTAAGAAAAGTCAGGCATTCTGGATGTTGCTGGCACCAATGAATCCTAGCCCTTATCCTTAGCAACTCCTATTGATGCAGAAAGTGAAATCTATTATTAGGATTCAATCCCCAGCACTTAAAAAATATGCATTATTAGCTTATTGCTGATCCAGCTAGACTGAGGAATGTAGCTTGGTTACAGGTTAACCTGGGGCCTCCAGCATTCCTGCCCCCTCCTCCTCAATTTCATGTTTACCCTGTGGAAGGCAGGTGGCTGGAGAGCTGCATGCCAAGCTTCTGAAGATGTGCACTGCCTGCAGACCTCCAGACCACTGTCTGAGAGAGCTGGGTCATGCGTGAGCACTGACTGACTTGCCCCTAAACAGATGGCTTCTTTCCCTTGGGGGAAGAAGGAAATAGGAGTGATAGGAAAGTGTCAGCACTGTGGGCAGAAATTCCCAGACTCTTGGCAAAACCAGAACTTGGGGGGACAAATAGAAGAAATTCAACAACACGGGATAAGAAACTTGCCAATTGCAATGAGGAATTTGTGTGATGCAACAAGAACTCTGTCCAAATCAGGGGAGGAAAGAAAACCGCGAGCTATAGAGTGATCAAGGAAGGCTGATCGCCACCTGTCCCTCTGATTCAGATGGAGAAAGAATCACACTGGCTTTTCTTTAGGAGAAATAAGCTGATTACGTGTTTCTGCTAAAAGCCACATGACAACTCAGGCAGTTTGTCAGAAGGGTGCATTATTCGACAAAGAAAGCTAGATCGACCCTGGAGCCCCAACAGGTAAGGGGCTCGCACAGATGCGTGACAAGGAACAAGGAAACAGCAAATGCCCATTGTCAGCGTGCTGCCAGCCTCCAATTACTGTCCATCAAGTCTCTGCTCTCTTGTTCCTTTGCTCTTCATCTCCACCCACAGTTTCTGGTAGAGGGAAGTAGACATCTTATGTTAAGTATGATCTCACGGGTGGGTGAGAAATTGTAAAGGCGGACATCCCACTCCCTTTTGAGAAGATGGTGTTGAATGGGTCAGGAAAGAGCAGCAGAGGCAGAGGTGCAGTGAATAGTTCACTGCTCAGGTAACTTATTTTCTCAACACTTTAATGAGGTAAGCTGACACATAATAATGTATACATACATTACACATAACATACACACACACACATATATGTATTCACCCTTCTTTGGGACCCCTCCCGCCTCCCACAAGCACCCCAGACAACAGCCAATATGCTTTCTGTTCCCACAGTTGACTCTGAATTTTATAGAATTTTATGTAAATGGGATCATATGAGAGATGTTTTTTGGTTTCCTTTTTTTTACTCAATGCAGTGATTTTAAGGTTTATCTGCAATGTTTTGCATAGCAATAGTTTATTCCTTTTGATTACAGAACACTATTCTGTTGAATGGCTATGCTATTTTGTTTACTTCTATTAATGAAAATTAACAGTTTTATTAAGCTTTATCTATTAAGATAAAGATGAGATCCAAGCATGATGTGGCATGCCTATAATATCAACTACTAGAGAGGCAGCGGTGATGGGATCATGATTAGAGGCCAGCTCAGCACAGTTAACAGAAAACATAGCTGAAAAATAAACTAAAAGTTAAAGACTAGGGTCATGGTTCAAGTGGTAGAATACCTATCTAACCAAATGCAAGGCCATTAGTTCAATTCTCAGCACCATAAACAAAAGAAAGAAAGGAAGGAAGGCAGAGGAGAGACATAGTCACCTCATGATCACTATTGTATATAGTGGTAGGTAAAGATTGAGCAAGGTTTACTTTTCTGCTTATGTATATGTACATATACACCCCCTTTCAGTTCATATATCCTATGTGTGCATATGAGTGTGTGTATCCTCCCTCATGCATTGTTAAAAATCAACTGGTAAACTGGGTGCCGGTGGCTCACGCCTGTAATCCTAGCTACTCAGAAGGCTGAGATCTGAGAATCATGGTTCAAAGGCAGCCCGGGCAGGAAAGTCGGTGAGACTCTTATATCCAATAAACCACTAGAAAACCAGAAGTGGCACTGTGGCTGAAGTGGTAGAGCGCTCGCCTTGAGCTGAAGAGCACAGGGACAGCACCCAAGCCCAGAGTTCAAGCCCCACAACTGACCCAAAACAACAACAACAACAACAACAAAATCAACTGGCAGATATGTATGTGGTTCTATTTCTGGTCTCTATATTTTGAGTTTTTATTGGGACCATCTTAAACTATCAGATCAATTTGGGAGGAAGTAACATTTATTTTATGTCAAAGTCTTGGTATGTAGCCCAGGCTGGCCTCAAACTCATGATCTTCCTGCCTTGTAAGTGCTGTGATTGCAGGTGTATACCACCATGCTCAGCTTAGAATTGACAGCTTAACAATATCAAGTGCATGAGCATAATCACTCCCTATTTTCCTCAGAAATGTTTTTATAGTTTTCAGTGTACATCATACATATTAGCTACATTTTCTTCAAGTAGTTAATATTTTTAACTATTTGTTTTTTGTTGGTCATGGGGCTTGTACTCGGGGCTGGAGCGCTGTCCCTCAGCTCTTCAGCTCACTTGAGCCATAGCACCATTTCCTGTTTTCTGGGGGTTTATTGTAGATAAGAGTCTCACAGCCTTTCCTGCCCGTGCTGGCTTTGAACCATGATCCTCAGATCTGAGCCTCCTGAGTAGCTAGGATTACAGGCATGAGCCACCAACGTCCAGCTTTTTTTTTTTTTAACTATTCTTAATTGTAGTTTTTAAAATGTAAGTTTCCAGGTCTTGGTGGGTAGGATATAGAATTACAGTTTGTTTTTCTGTATACATTGTATATGTCTTGTATTGCTGTTAGGCTCACTTATTAGGTGTTGATGCCTTTGCGGTGGGGCAGGGGTGGGCGTAGTTTACTGAGTTTACTGAGACAACTTAGGGCCTCTTGCTTGATTGGCAGGTGTCCTACTACTTGAGCCATGCTTCTAGCACATTTTTGCTTTAGTTATTTTTCAGATAGATTCTCATGCTTTTTGCCTATGACCATTCTTAAATTCTCATCTTGCTACGTACATCTCCTGCATAGCTGAGATTACAGACATGTGCCACTGCCCAGCTTTTTTTTTTATTGTGAAAATACTGTACAGAGGGGTTACAAATACATGGGCAAGATACTGAGTACATTTCTTATCAAGCATTGTAGCTTCCTCCTTTGTTTCCCCTTCCCATCCCTTCCCATCCTCCCCCCACCTCCCCACCCAATCCGCTGCGCCCCCCACCCTATACCCCCCCCACGAAAGTTGTAAAGTTCGTTTTCTAAAGTTC
>NW_012267224.1:27787325-27829091 GCF_000151885.1 Dipodomys ordii
GGCTTTTTTCTTTTTGCTTATGTGGTGCTGAGGAATCGAACTCAGGGCCTTGAGCATGCAAGGCAAGCGCTCTACCACTGAGCCACCTTCCCAGCCCTTTATTCATTTTTTTTCATGATCATTCTCATGTAGAAATGTATCCATTTTACTGATCTCAGATTAAAAGAATCAGATTACAGATTTTATAAATTAAAAAAATTCTGCCTTCATACCACTGAATTTTGGTCTTAAGTTTTATTACTTCCTTCTTCTGCTTATGTTGCCTAAATTTATTTTACTTCTAGGGTAAGCAAATAATTCCATAAGTTTGGCTCTAAGAACTGCTTTATTTGATATATTAAAAATGTTGCCTAATTTCTCTGATCATGTCTTTTTGGTTTTGGGGTTATTTATATTTTTTAGTTTCCAGATATTTGGAGAGTTTTCAGACATCTCTTTCCTATTAATATTTAACTAGCATCATTGTGGTTAGAGAGTATACTGTTTATTATTTAAATTTTTATTCTTGTTGTTGTTGTGGGGCTTGAACTCAGGGCCTGGGCTCTGTCCCTGAGCTCTTTTGCTCAAGGCTAGTACTCTACCACTTTACACACAGCTCCACATTCATTTTTTGAGTGGTTAATTGGAGATAAGAGTCTCATGAGGATTTTTCTGTTAGGGCTGGCTTCAAACCATGATCCTCAGATCTCAGCCTCCTGAGTAGCTAGGATTACAGGTATGAGCCACTGGCACCTGGCTTTATTTTAATAATTTTTAATTTACTTGAAGTTCCTTGAAAGGAACCTATTGTGTTTTCTATTATTGTGTGGAGTGTCTTACAAATGCCAATTAAAGTGTTTTATAATGTTAAATAAATCTCATATAGTCTTATAGAGTTTTCTGTTCATTTTTTCTATTAATTATGAAGGAAGTCTTACAATCTCCAATTTGATTACCCATAGTTTATTTCTCCTTCCTGTTTTATCTGTTCTTGTTTTGTGTGTTTTGGAGCTTTGTTATTAGGTACACAAAAATTTCCCATTATAAAATTAACTTTATTTGTCTGTGGTATATTTATTGTTCTGAATTTCCTTTGATATTAACATGGACATTCCAGGTGGTGTTATTATGATGCATTTTTATCCATGATTTTACTTTGAGCCTACCTTTCCCTTCATATTTAAAATGTATTTCCTTTCTCATACAACCTAACAATCTATTCTTTTATATTTGGAATAATGATTATTTATATACCTGGTTTTCTCATTTTCCTTTGTTCTTGCCTTCTTTTGGCAGGATTGAGTACTCCGGGGGAGAATGATTGATTTGTTTTCCCTTTCCTTCTCTATCTTTCTTTCTTTGAGACAGAATTTCACTTTGTAGCCCCAAGCTGGCTTTGAACTTATGGTTCTTCAGCCTCCATTTCCAGAGAACTGACATTATAGGTATGCATGATTCTAGTTATGTACACTGATGGCTTATTAGTTATGTTTTGTGATAGGTCTAGAATTTATGGTGTACCTATTTAAGCTGTCATCCTCAGCGTCCATGTAATATTTATTATTTGTTTTATTTATTTATGTTTATTTTATTTATACAATGTGAGATCCTCATTCTAGCTTTTGTGTTTATTGTCAGGCATTTTACATTATTTGGGGTTAATTTCATAATTTATCATTTTTGCTTTAAGCAGTAGTCTTTTCAAGACATTTTCAATGTAAGAAAATTTACTTCACTACTCAGGAGGCTGAGATCTGAGAATTCCAATTCGAAGCCAGCCAGGGCAGGAAAATCTGAGAGACTCTCTCTCCAATTTACCAGAAAATACTAGACTAGAGGCATGGCTCAAGTGGTCAGGCACCAGACACGAGTAAAAAAGCTGAGCAAGTACGTGAGGACCTGAATTCAAGCTAGGTGCACACACACACACACACACACACACACACACACACACACACAGAGCCATCTTTACATTTTAGATGCTAGTTCTGATTTTGCATGGATTTGGCATCAGATCTTTTGTCAAATTTCTTCAATCTAAAGAACGTCCCCTACCATCCTCTGCCATGCTGAGCCCTGGCTTGTCGGCACTGAGCTTCATCTGACCTTTGCTTTTGAGTGGTATTTCCACTGTGTGGAGAGGCATTTTGGTCACAGCGGTAGGCTTTTCCTCTTCACTCCTTTGCCTGAGTCGCAGAAGCTTCCGCTCTATCTCAGCTCAGCATGCACCGTCATGCACCTGGGCTCCTTCATCCATCAGGCCTGTAAGTTCCCTTGGTGGTCAACTGGTCTACCTCATGGATTCCCCCTCTCTCAGGATCGCTACCTGGCATTGTCATCATTGCTTGCTGTTAATTTGGCCATTGTTTTAGATCTTCAGGTGAAGAGAGGGCAAATCCAGTCCCTCTTCATCATGGCCAGAAGTCAGGTTATTTTTTTCAGTACCACGGATTGAATTCAGGACCCTAAGCTTGTTAGACAAGCACTTTGCTGCTTGACCTACACCCAAAGCCCTTTTGTACTTTGTGTTTCAGATAGGATCTCCCACTTTCCCTTGTGCTGGCTTCAGACCATGATCATCCTACCTCCACCTCTTGAATAGCCCCAGCTATTACAGATGTGAACCATCATAGACTTTCCTAGCTTTTGCCTCCTCCTACCTCTGCTTCTAGAGTAGCTGGGATTATAGGTGTGTACCACTATGCCTGCTATTGGTGATGGTTAATGATAATATAAGAAAAAAATTAAAGTGAAAATAAGAATGAAAATCTTAACAAGGGTGGGTTTACAGAGTACTTTTAACTCTGATATTCTATGTGGTTTGGAGTTTTGATGGGGTTATTGAGGTGGGTTAGAGCCTGGTGTCCACTGAACTTGGTGCAAAGCTTTTGTAGCACATCACACCTTTCCTTTGTATTTGCCTTTTGGAGGACAGAACATCCTATGGACGCCATAGTGACTTCCTCTGAGATTATGATGCTGCGCTTTAAGTCACTGATTGAGGAGATGGAGGTGATGATGGAGGGCTGGGAGGAGACTGCTAACGGTTCAGTTCTCTGGTTCTAAATTCAGGCTTTCTCTGTCCACTGTGGGACTCGGTGGGAAAGGACAGTTCATGGTCTTTATCAGAAGAGTCTGAAACATGAGATTTGTGAAGACTTGACCCTGTGTAAGACTGGAAGAAATCCCTTTTCTCATTTCAATCCTTTTGAGCTAGAAAACTGAAATAACATGTCTTTATATTAATACATAGTGAAAACATTTTTGATAACCAGACTGGCCTTGAATTCATCTTCCTCTTGACTCAGTCTCCTGGGTAATGGAAATATAGGCATATACTCACTCACTTGCCTATCTTCTAAAGTACATATTCTTGTGATCTGCCAGGGATATATTTAGCCATGTCTTAAAAGTAAACATCTTAATTTTCCTCAAGTGTTTAGTTGGCTGTCACAACAACTAACAAATACAACGGTACAACTGTATTAAATAATACATTCTTCCATGCTTATGAGAAAGTCCAAATATATTCTATACTAAACCCCAGTATGTATATATGTATATATGTATGTATGTATATCCTTCCATTCCTTTTTTTCTTCTTTATTTTCCCAAGATCTTGTTCATAGTGGGCAAGCATTGTACCACTGAGCTACACCCAGCCAATGTGTGTGTGTCTTTATTTCTTGCTGCATTACAGACTAGGTGAATAAAACGTTAATAGCAGTTTTCCTAGACCATTCTGGTCTTATTCCTGATTTTGCCTCTGTTGATTTACCATTAAAGCTGATGCTTTATACAAAGCTAACTATCTTTTAGATTTGTTAGTAATTATCATGATGAATATTGGGGTATATCAAATGTCTTTTTAAGATATCTTATCAAAATGATTTTATGTTTATTTTCTCTTTAGGCTTCCAGCCTTTAGGTTGTCAGCCTTTCTGGTTTAAACTCCTATTGACCAACGTGGTCATATGAATTTAGTCATTTAGTAGAATCATCTCACCTGTCTTCACAGGTGAGCTCCACCTGCAGTTTCATTTTCGGTACTATCTCTTTCCAATTTGGTGTCAATGTTATACTTCCCTTCTTCTTCTTTTTTTTTTCAGTCATGGGGCTTGAACTCTGGGCCTGGGCACTGTCCCTCAGCTCTCCAGTTCAAGGCTAGCACTCTACCACTTGAGCCACAGCACCACTTCCAGTTTTCAGGTGGTTTATTGGAGATGAGTCTCATGGACTTTCCTGCCCAGGCTGGCTTTAAACTGTGGTCCTCAGATCTCAGCCTCCTGAGTAGCTAGGATTACAGGTGTGAGCCACCATGCCTGGCCCTTTATTCTTTTAATAACTTTCTCTCAATTTTTTTGTGTGTTTGCCTAGGAGGATATTAGAAAGTAGGGCTGAAATAGTAAAGTGATGATAAAATCTGTCATCATAAGCTTGTAGAGAGTTAAAAAAAAAGCAGGAAATTAAAGCACAGTGTTGAAATGCTACAAGGGAAAGTACCTGGCATGTGGGACATAAAAAGAGAAAGCACTGTCCAGAGCTGGAGAGATCTCAAACTGCTTCCAGGGGAAGTCACCCTAGCCTAGCATGAAATCAGGGGAAGACAGAGCTGACAGGCTCTACACAAGATGGGGAGCCATGTGCCTCTGAATGAAGGGACTGCTCAGTAGGAGATGGAGACCTGAAACTGATAATTCTCAGAGACCAGAACTTTTAAGGCCTTGAGAGGAATGAGAGAGCCGTTCAACGACAGATTTCTTCACTAGAGGAGTCTCTAGTGTATATTCAGAAGATGGTGACAGTGGTAGATCTTTGGTATATATAGCCAAGAATGAATGAGAAAATATGAATTACAAATGATATTTAACACAGGTATGCATGTAAAAAATCTGCCTTATACATGTTTTATAATAAGAGAACTATATGTAAGTTTTATTTTTACATCTTTGAATATGTACATAAAGTCCATTGTTTTCCAGAAAAAAAAATGCAATACTAAAATTCCTTCAGAAAGAAGTAGAAAAATAAAACATCTTAGAGGCTTTAAAAATGCAAAAATGTATGATTAAACATTACAGATTCTGATACAAATACAGTCAAAAGCTAATGTTTCTTGGACACAGAGTTTCCCAATTCTCTGGTACCAAGTTATTCATGCTCTCAGGATTGTCATCCTTCAGACTTCCAGACTATTCTCTGAACTCTAGTCTTACTTCCCTCCTTCTCTAGAGAATTGAGATGATGTCTTCCTACATCTGTCAATCCATTGCACCTTACTTGGTTTCTAACAACTGGAAGAATAAATGAACAGAGACAGGGTGTAGCTCAAGTGCTAAAACACTTGCCTAGCAAACATGAGGCACAATATTGTCTCCCCAAAAGAATAATGAACACACAAGTGAATAATCTATGGAAGATTTGCAGGACAAAATGTCACCATCTATTTTTTTAACTTCTCCATCAGTCAGTTAGTCAATAATATTAGCTGGACAAAATATCTTAATTACTTAATGCTTTGTTGTTTGTTTTTATGAATGTATGTCCTTAATCAGGGATGCTACAATGGAAAATACAAGAAATAGGAATGCGTCACTGCATTTATTAGAACTTTTTGCTAGGCTATACCTTCTGTCTCAGTTTTTTGACAACCTAAAAGTGTGTCATTTGAGAATTTCCTTTTCGACTTCAGGAGTATGATAACTGGCTTTGTCAGACACCTGCCTCTTTTCTTCTGTTCAGGACAATGATGTGGCTAATTGTGCTTTTCTTCTCATTTTTGGTACCTAAAACTCTAGAATCAAGCTTAAAGTTCATTATAGCATGTTCATTTTTGTATTTGATCTGTGAATTTGTACTCTGATACTCCCCTAATCAGATTGTGTGTGTGTGTGTGTGTGTGTGTGTGTGTGTGATGATAGTAGGAATTAATCCTGGGTCTTGAAGTTGCTCAGCATGCTTGCTTAGTGGTACTCTTACCACTTAAGCCAAACCTTCAGCCCACCTTTTTGCTGGTTACTCTGGAGACAGGGTTACACATGATTTTCTGTCTGAGCTGTCTTCAAACCTAGTCCTCTGAATCTCAGCCTCTTGAGTAACCAGGGTTATAGGCATGGAGCCTACAGGTTTTTTTTTTACATTTCTATTAATATTTTACAATTCTTTGGTTACATGTGTACTTCTAGAAACTATCTTCTAATCCCTATGGAATGGGGCAAATTATAACTAAATGCATATGTGAGCATGTTTTCTTACAGTCCCAAAGCAACTGCTCATGGAAAGGCCTCTAAGTTTGGTGGCTGACAGTAGGAAAATTTTCTTTGCCACAGATTAAGAAGTACCAAATGCTTTCTTTCTCTATATTGTATTTGTAGTTCCTACTCTAGGAATATCTTGTTTCAGACGTTTTGATCCTTCAAGTTTAGCTATGTGCAAGTGAGGCTTCTGACGGTTATGCTCAACTTTCTGAAATAGTGTTCTTACCTGAAAAATCTCTTGCCTCTTACAGAAAATCCTATAAATATTTTTATATTTAGTAACTCCTCCTGCAGGAATATAGAGAGATCATCCAGCAAATTGTCATCCTTGTGGGGGTAAAGGTAGAACTTGTTTGTACTCTGCCTCTTAATCTCAGGAAGAGGACATTTTTGAGAAGTTGTCATTTCAGCTCAAAAAAATTGGCAATGGCTTTATGAATGTTTTGCCAAGGATAGTAAATCTCTGCAACAAGACCTGTAAATTGTTTACGTGGTAGCTGCATGAGGGAAAGATAATGCCTTATCCTTATGGCTGGCTGTTTTCTGTGTGCAGGTATGTCAGCAGGGAGACAGGTGAGCATGTCTCATAAGGTGACAGCAAATGACCATATCCATTAGAACCGTGTCACTAAGGTGGCTCTGCCTTCCATCGGTTCAGAAAGGGCCTGGTCAAACTTTCAATCTGCATATGCAACTAAGGTAGAGATCTCTTTCAGGAGAGAGCTTAGATCCTAGCTGCTTTGACTCAGTATTGCTGGGTGAAATCCAGAGAAATGAGTTCTTGCAGTCTTGCTCTCCTGAGCCAGTAGCTCGTCCTTCTTCATTCTTGCTTCTCCATCTAGCAAACATTCGACTCTGGATCCAACCCAAAGTCATGTTTTTCTCTGGAACACCTCCTGCCCACCTTCCAGCCACTACAAGAGTCATTGTGTACTCTATGTTAGATGAAAGCAGTTTTTTTTTTGTAGAGCTTGGTGACTGCATCTTGCCCATAGGGAACAGCCATTCTTCAAAGTCCTCTAGAAATTTGTCATGAAGGAAAGAAAAGTGATTGTTGGCATTCATGAGTTAGAGGATCTCTGGCCCACAGTGCTGTACTGTCTGTGTACATTTCCACCTGTAGCTTGGGCAAGGTTCTCTATGGCAAATTAACAAAAACACTTTCCTGCAAATATTGGTGCTGACCAAATGCTCTGGTCATCAGTGCCCGCCCCAGTAGCCTCTTCTCACCACCTGCAACTGAGGGGCACATTCTTGACCTTAAAAGTATTAAAATATTGACATTAACTTGTGGGGTTGGAAGCATGGCTCCGGTGGTAGAGTACCAGCATCAGCTATTGAATTTAGTCTGTCTCAGACAACAACAACAACAACATCCCACAACTCATGTGTATTGAGATCTTTAATATGTACGAAGTTCAACATAGCAAAAGCAGACCTGCAGGAAAACCCTAGCTAAGTCGCTGTGGCCATAGCTTTGCCCTTCTTTCTTTTTGAGTAAGGAAAGATTTCATGCTATTTTGTTACCTTCTGTTTAAAAGCATATTAATGGGAACATACCCTGGCCCTCTCCATATTCCCTGGGTGCTGTAGGGACCAGGCAAGCACCCCACCCCTGAACTATACTCTTTCATTCCATTTTAACCTGTTCACTGGTGCAGGAAGTATTTACAGAAAAAAGGCTTATCTTAAGTAAGATCAATAGCTTTCAAAAACATCGTTAATGTCATTAAAAGAAAATGCTTAACCGAATGATGTTCATTATTTCTGGTAATTATAATAACCAGATCTGGGCCTTTGCATTTGTAGGAATAGCTCAGCATGAAATGTTTGCTTTTATGGGAATATCATTTAATGAAAACGAGTAAGGAAGGACTAAAATAGCATTTTGCTTTAGCATAAATTTACATATTTAGGCAATGTATAAAATTAAGAAGGACCTGGAAAGAAAATTCTATTTTCTTCTGTATTTTGGGTATATGAGGAAAATAAAGTAAGAGGAAAAAATACAGATTTTTAAATTTGGGGTGCAAAAGATGATTCCCATTTCTAGCAAGTGAAAGTTCTTACTTTAAACTGGAGATAGCTACCTTGAATTTTGGCATCCTTCAAGTGGATATTCATCACAGCCTAAGCAGACAGATGACACTCCAAATACCACTTTGTTGAAAAGCACAATTCGGGTTTAAAGATGAATACATTTTTAAACTTGGACTTTTAGTGGAATCATTTGAATTTTGCCCCTGTAATCCTTACTCTTTTGTAGTTTCCTTTAAAATGGGCAGTTAAGAGGCAGAACTAACACAGATAGGTTATTCTTCTATCCCAGTTGCAACTTTACTTTTCTCTTGAGACATGTTTAGTGTGCGATGGTCAAGGTACGGTGCTTCAGTGGTGGAGGACAATATTTGAGCCTCAAGCTGTTATCTGTCAGCAGAGAGCAGGCACATAGACTTTACCCCATGTGTTTCTGCCTTATTAGGTCTTGTGAGATACCTTATAGCACCTTGTCTGTGCAGGTAGACGAATCAATGGAGTCTGCCTTCAAAAACTCAAAAGTGGGAAATAGATCACATGACCTGGAGTAAGACATTTCAAAGCTGTTTCTAAAGCTATAAATATTGATAAGTAATGCTCTTCCTCCTACAATTTGATGTCATGGAAGATTAATGAGATAGTTTATGTGAAGCATTTTGATTTACCCAGCTGAATATCATTTCTAATATTAAATTGATGTTTGCTCTTCAGCAGTCCCAAAGGAGAGAAGTAAATAAATCAATCTAGCATCCTATAAATATGCACAAAATTATTATGTGTCAGTAACAAAAAAAATTTAAGACATATCCAAAAATAAAATTAAAAAACCCAGGCTGTCCTTTTTTTTTGCATCTAGGAGTGGCCCTATAGAGTTTTTTGATTGTTGTTTGTTTGTTTTGATTGACAGTGCTCCCTACAGATCAAACCCAGGGTCTTGCGCATGCCAAGTATGCCCGATGCCGCCCCAGCTGTGGGAATAAGCTACACTACACAGGGGAGCACAAACCTCTTCAGCATACTGACTTTAACTCCTCTGGATACGTACCCAGCATTAGGCAGTCCCGGCAAGGACTGGCACATGAGTGGACAAGTGGAAGTCGATTCCACTACGAGACAACCAGTTAACAGGAAGTAGGTAGCTTCTTTGGACCCAATCAGAAAAGACTCCTTACTAGGTTCTCAAATCCCAGCAAAGGACCGCACTGCTAACATGAGGCCAGAAGATTAATATAAAGCCAGGGGAAAAGAGAAAGAGAGATGAAATAGGGGAATCAGAATTTAGGAGAACCCCAAGGAGGTTCCAGTGAGAGGGACTGAGGTCTGAGCTTGTGTCTAGAGCATACGTATTATTGTCATCTCATCCAGAGTCTCGGGTGACCAGGGTTGGCTCAGTGACTATAACTCTCGAAAGAGAGTTGTTGGCAGTTTCTCGAGCTCTCCCCTCCCATCCTGTAGAACAGGTTCCTGACTCTACTAACAGGCTTCTCCCTTCATGCAGAGTCCTAGATTTTACTTGTGGAGCAGAGTCAATTAATAGGTATTTATTCTCCAGCCACATAACAGGGAGATGCAGTTATTTCCTAAGATTGTCCACCGCTGATGAACAGTAGCCTTTAAGAAGTTGAAAAGAAAGAAGCAGATTGGTTTCCTCATCTGCAATTCAAACATCCCACAGAGGTATTTATCTTGTGAGCTACTTTACCCAGAAGAGTTGAATGAGTTCAGTTCAGTTTTGTTCATACTTTCACAAACTTACAGAACAACAACAAATCTCTCCTCTTCCCTTCCTTCTTCTCCCTCGATGATGGAATAATACCCTCCTGCAATATTACAAGCCCAGAGCCCTTGGGTTCTTGCACTCCCTGCCAGTCGCATGCTCTGTGGTCTGATTGAAGTAATAGTTTTGATGAGAACAGGCTCCTTTGGGCTTCTGTGTGTGCTGTTGCCTTCTCTCTTCTCTGTTGAATGGCATTGAATCACAGTAGCAGTGCAAGGTGAAGTGGAAGGTTTGGCAAAACCAAGGACGTTCCATATTGCCCACTGAAAATAAGGGTAGTTGATAATGGAGGTATGGCTTAAGTGGTAGAGTGCTTAGCAGGTGCAAGGCTCTGAGTTCAAGCCCCAGTGCAGGCAATAATAATAATGTGTAATATATAATATAATAGTACATAATAATATATTATTATAACATTTATAACAACAAACAGCAGTGGTAGTTGGACTGGGGATGTAGCTAGATGTAAAGCAGTTGCCTAATATTCCTTGGGTTCCATCTTCTGCAGACAGAGGGGAGGGAGGAAAGGGGAGTGGAGGGCAAGGGAAGAGAGAGTAGAAGAGGAAAGGGGCTTAGGATTGAGAGTCATGCTAGGTATTTGTAGTAGCAAAGATGCTTGGTGTGTATGGAGTAGATGATTTGTGAAGGGGAGGGGTTTTAAGTGTTGGCTTTAGAAAAAGTTTGATAGGCAAAGTTATTTATTGTGTGACTTGTGTGTAGGGTTTGCAAAGGCAGGCTAACTGAATTCACAATAAGGCACGTGTAGTTGAGAATCAGAATTAGTGTGGCGACAGAAATCACAGGTCAGAAACATTTAAAGAAATAACGATGAAAAACAACAACTCATCAGATGTGGAGGAGAACAGAGACTGCAGTGAAATGACAAGAGTCAGTCTTAAACTGCTTGCTTTACTTTGAAGAGTTATTATCAGAGGAGGAGAAAAGGGTATGTTGAGGGTTTGGAGCATCAGAAGACACAGGAAATGTCAAGTAGTGGAGTCAAGTCAGCATCTTACATTAGGGGAGCTGAAGATGGGAGAGAGGGGGATGTCTAGACCAATATGAATTCAGTGAGACTTTCTTGTGTTGATGACTTTCAGAAGTGCAATGTGAGTGGATTGATGATGTCTGCAGTGATCTGAGGGTTAAGGGAAGAACAGTGCTGAAATTGGGGTGGGTGGGAGGAGTAGGGGCTCATTGGCAGAGATCATTCATGTCTGAAGTTTAACAGCAAATGAAAAAAAGAAGTTAAAAGTGATATTAGGGGTCTGGGAAGGTAGCTCAGTGGTAAAGTGCTCGCCTAGCATGCACAAGGCCCTGGGTTCAATTCCTCAGTACCACATAAACAGAAAATAAAATAAACAAAAAAGTGGTATCAGTAGGAGCTTCACCAAGACCTGTAGCTTGGCTAAGAAGAGTTTTCTGAACAGAACATTAGACAATCCTAAGATGTACAGGTGCTGGTGATAGATGTCCATGCTTGTGCCTGATTCCCACGGGTCAGCATCTGAGAGGATGTTCATGCACTCGAATGGCTTTGTGCTTTTCACCTTCACAGCTCCAGCCACACAGCTTTCGGCCCCTCTTTTGCATCTACCAGGCCCATGTGTTTCCTTCAGGGAGGAGGATGGAGGAGGTTCTTCTGCTAATGTGAGGGGAGAGGGGGGGGGGAAGAGAAAGAAATCATTTAGATCCTTCAATTTAGTAATATAATACATATAATACAATATCATTTCACAGTCAATTGTGGAATAAGAGTCTCCTGACCCAAAGCGCAGATTTCTTGCTGCTGCATCCTGCTGTCACCTTGGGGAGTCTTAGAAAGAAATTGAGGAAAGGTATCGTTTTTCAGATCCTTTGGTCAGCCAACATGGGTCTCACCGCATCTTCTAATCACTGTTGAGAAAGGGCTAAGGAAGCCCTAGTTAAACAGAGTGCACTGGATCTGACTGCAAAGCTAGAGTCCCCCAGAAAGGAAGCTCACCCTCTGGACAGAATCAGCAAGCACTCAGTGCGCCTCTGTGCTCTCTCAGTTCTATCTGTTCTCAAATGCCAGCTCACGGCCATTCTGATTCCTCACAGAAGTAAAATGAATCCCGGTGCTCTGGTCCTCAACCCAGGCTTTCTTGCCTGCTAGACTGTGAGTTTGAAATTGGGGCTCTAGACTCTTGTTTTGTGTTGCTTAGACTACTCACCAGAAAGCAGGGCTGTAAACCACCCTTTATCTAGCCAGAAACCTTTCACCTACTCCAAAGAGTTTATCTTCGTGTACATCACTCTGAACTCACTGAGGGATCATGTTGTTCCTCCTTCACCTTCCTCTCCCCTGCAGTCCTCAAGGTGTGCTACCAAATGTATCAAATGTATAGGGCCTTGTTCAATTGCCTTTGTGCTCATGTTTCCAAAAAGCACCCAGATATATTTGTCCTTTTTCTTTTGGCTTTAACTTTTTTACTTTGTTATTATAAAAGTGATATACAGACAGATGACAGTTATCTAAGTCAGGTAATGACATTTCCTTTCACACAGTGTCATCCCTTCCATCCCTCCCATCTCTACCCACAAGTTGTATAGTTCACTTTCAGTGGTGTCCAGTGAATTGCACAGCTGCATTTGTTCACCATTGTTCCTTTGAGTTCCATGTACCCCCACACATAAAGATGGACAACAGAACAAACCATACAGAAAGAAAAACAACAACAAAAACTCATGTTTCTATTTCTTGTAGTTTGTTTCAATATATATATAATTTTGTACTAAATATAACTTTGTGTCTGATAGTATATATTTGATATATACTGATATATATCTGATATATATATAATATCAGATAATATATCTTTATATATTTGTTCTATCAGAGACACATAGTCATTATGCCTTTGTGTTTCTCCCCAACTGTATCGAGTATCCTCTTTCAGGGTCACTATGTGTGAGTGTCTAGAGTCCTGTTCGATTTATCATATCCCAGTTTATTTTAGATCTAACTTTTGCATATGAAGAACCCATATGCCATTTGTTTCTCTGAGCTTGGCTTATTTCACTTAACATGATTTGTTCTAGTCTGTCCATTTCCCTGAAAGTGGCGTTATTTTTTCTAATGGATGTATAAAACTCCATTGTGTATATGTGCCACATTTTTTTGGATCCACTCATCTATTACGGGGCATCTGGGCTGTTTCCACAACTTGGCTTTTGTGGATAGTGTGGCAATGAACATGGGTGTGCCAGTGACCTTATGGTATCCTGGCTTGTGATGTTCAGGGTAGATGCCTAGGAGTGGTATGGCTGGGTTGTAGGGAAGATCTATGTTTAGTTTCTTGAGGAATCTCCAGACTGCTGTCAAGAGTGGTTGTACTAGTTGATATACTCGTTCTTGAATTACAAAGTGACAAAAGACACAAGCTACCATACCAGACTGTATGGATAATCTCTATAAATTAAATGAATATGTACTCACGGTTGTTAGATGCAGTGTTACTATGTAAATGACTAAGGTTGAATTTAATTTTGTTACTCAAATTTGTTTGTATCCTCACTGGTTTTTGTTTTTTTTTACTTGCTCTAAGTTACTGAGAGATGTGTGTTGAAATCTTTTTTTTTTTTTTGTCGGTTGTGGGGCTTGAACTCTGGACCTGAGCGCTGTCCCTCAGCTCTTCAGCTCAAGGCTAGCACTCTACCACTTGAGCTACAACACCACTTTCGGTTTTCTGGTGGTTTATTGGAGATAAGAGTTTCATGGACTTTCCTGCTCGGGCTGGCTTTGAACAGAGATCCTCAGATCTCAGCCTCCTGAGTAGCTAGGATTATAGGCGTGAGCCGCCGGCACCCGGCTATGTGTTGAAATCTTTTACAGTCTTTATAATCTGTACATTATTGGTTAAAGACTATATCCTTTTTCTCTACTCATTCATAGTCTTTTTCTTTCTTGAACCTATGTCCTTGTAACTGTTGATTGAATGAAACATATTATCCATAAAGAATAAGCGATATTGGGCAAGCAGGGGAGTACTTTTCTCTGGAGCAATTTCTTTTGTTTGATCAAGCATGTAGAGCAGGCAGACCAGATCGTAATGCAATAAGGCCTTGAGTGGCTATGCTGATAGAAAGCTAGTTCTGGTCGTTTTTAGGCCTTCATCTTAAGGTGTGGCCTTCAGGGCTGTTAAATCCATGGCATATTCTCCCGAACTTCATCCTTGGTGGCCTCCCAAACTCAAATTGTCATCCTCAGTACCATGGACCTGTCAGCAGCTCTATTGAACTGCGTAGCCCCTTACTGCTGCTGCTAACTGAACCGAGGTTCAGTCACTTCGCCATCAGCAGGTGCTCAAAGGCAGGATGTGGGCCTGTGTCTTGCTTTTCCTATCTCTGGATCTGCCCCAAAGGGAGCTGGACAAAACATTTGCTTACCTACCATACCTGCCTCCAAATAGTGACTTTTTGCCCTGGGCTGAAAAATCCATAGACAATGAAAAAGGCAAAGTGGCACCATGGTACCTAACTTACTTCCATTTTATTTCCTATCTCCTTAAGATCTCATTCTCTCACGACACTGCCTCCACTGCCTTTGCTTTTGTTTGGAGACAGGGTCTCACTACGAAGCTCAGGTGGGCTCTGAACTCATGATCTTCCTGCTCCTGCCTCTGAGTGCTGGGATTATAGGCGTGGACTACCACCTCTGGCTCTTCCAATGCTGTTGAATAGGATTTTGAAATTATTTGCACCTGGTTTTTAAATGTTCAGTGGGAAGCTGGTCCGACACATGCTAATAGCCAGAACAAAGATGTGCATGCATGTGTATGTGCATGCGTGCCTCTGAATATATATTATATATAATACACTATATATCCATATAATATATTTATTATGTTATATATAATAATTATATATACATATATAATATATATTACATATATATACACACACACACAGGATCTTCCCCCAGAGCAGATAGCTGTCCCAGACCTGGGATTTGGGGTGGTTTTCTCCTGCATCATTGCCTAAAGAGCTCATCTGGTTTCTCTGGGTTTTGTAAAGGATATACTTGAATATGGGTTGTTTCCTGGACACATCCCTCCTCTGTTGCCATTTAAATACAGTTATTTTGTCCTGATTTTCATCTGGAGAGTTATAGAAGGGATGTAGGTGTCCTACCCACAGGGAGCTTCTTGGCTAACCTGGTAAAGTGTGGTTTGTATTTGTGTACAAAGGTGGCTTCACTTTGCGAAGGAGGAGATAACCTCACTTTGTGAAGAAGGAGAGAGCCTCATGATTCCAGCTTTCATTCCCTGCTAGATCAAATTTGTGTCTTTGAGAAGCTCCTAGGATTTTAGCTAGCCTACCCTGAAGGATCAATGTGAGACTCCTGAGTGTAAAAACATATAAGTCTTGATATTAGTGAATGTGATTCTTTTCATCTGAAAAGTGGGCACAGTTTATAATAAATGTTTATAACACTCTACAATAAAACTTACAATAATACCAGATTCTGGTGGCTCACACCTGTAATCCTAGCTACTCAAGAAGCTGAGGTTTGAGGATTGTGGTTCTAAGCCAACCTGGGCAAGAAAGTCCATGACATTCTTACCTCTAACTACTAAAAAACTGGAAATGAGCCAGGTGCTGGTGGCTCACACCTGTAATCCTAGTTACTCAGGAGGCTGAGATCTAAGGATTGTTGTTCAAAGCCAGCCCAGGCAGAAAAATCTGTGAGACTTATTGCTAATAAATTACTCAGAAAATGCTGGAAGTGGCATTGTGGCTCAATTGGTAGAGCACTAGCCTTGAGCACAGAGAGGCTCAGGTATAGAGCCCAGGCCCTGAGTTCAAGCCCCAGAACCAGCAAAACAAATAAACAAAACTGGAAGTGGAGCTGTGACTCAAGTGGTAGAGTGCTAGCCTTGAGTTAAAAAAGCTCAGGGACAGTGCCCAGGCACTGAGTTCAAGCCTCTCTCTCTCTCTCTCTCTCTCTTTCTCTCTCTCTCTCTCTCTCTCTCTCTCTCTCTCACACACACACACACACATTTAGAATAAGCAATAAGAATTGCTCAGCAAAACTAGCAAATAAGCCAACAAAATATTCAAAGAAGGCAAAGAAGGGGAAAATGTAGACAATCCAATATATATTTTACAAAATTAAGAAGAATGAAGAAAGTGTAGGGAAGGGATGGGTGAGAATGTTGAAAGGGGTGGCATTGACCAAGATATACTGTACTCATAAACTATCTTGTACTACTCCTTTGTACAACTACTTAAAGATATTAAAAATAACTTAAATAAAAATATATTATTATATGTATTTTAAAGCCCTCTCAACTTCTACATACTGATTTTTGCCAGGAAATGGAGTAGAGATTCATTTTGAAAGCTTTCAAGAGAGGAATAAAGACATCAAATGTTTTGGGTTTTGTTTTTTTCTCAACAGTTCATGAGAGATTCCCAGGTGTTCTGGGCAATGTGTCCCATTTCCTGATGCACTCAGCAGAAGGTGAATTTTCCTTTATACAAGAAGAAAATCTTGGTGGAGAATTACACAGCAACAAAAGGACTTGTGTCTGTGAATGAAGGTAAGTTGCCTGTGCAGAGAATGGAGCAGGAAGTTGCTTATGAAGCACATTCATTGGTTCTGAAGGGGTCTTTGAGATGGAGAGTTCGTGCTTCACTAAGTATCCAGTTAGGAGATCCTTGTCACCAACCATCTTCCAAGCCTAGGTTTCACTTCCTCCTTCCACTGGCCAGCTAAGCTAATATGGATAAGTTCTCTGAATCTTTTCTTTCTTTTATAAAAGAAAATTTCACAGGTGAAAGCTTTGAAAATGGGAGGAGCATATAATATAGATGTTATCATTATGATCATGATAAAGGTTATGATGATAAATAGTATCATTGCTTATTGTTTTGTCTCTTAAGACAACAGAGCTGCTCCAAACTGTGACCTTTAAGTACTCAGGACTCAGAAGTTGTTGTCTGAGTGCTCAGGGTAGGAGGCATTCCCCACCTGCCTCTCTTCTGAAAACTTCCAATTCTTCTGGCTTATTCTGGAAGATAAAGGAAATTACAGCTACAAGTAACAGATTGTTTGACAAGCATTGTATTTCAGGATTTGTCCATGTGATTGGATCCATCTCTGAGCTTTGGAAGGAGGTGTTATGCTTCCTATGACATCTGTCCTTACAGACACATTGGATCCTATTAGAGAGTCATTTAAAAGAAGCTAAGAACCACCCTTGTTTATTGTAAGTTGAGAGATTTTATGGCCTGATGGGAATGCGAAGCTGTTAATAATATCTGATTTTATTTTTGCAATACTCAGGGAACAGTTTTGTAATAAGAAGGAGAGCCTTCCTTCTTTTCTTCTTGTCTACATGGTTTATTCTAAATGTGGTTCCCCTCCCCCACCACAGTTAAAACACATACACACAACAGATATATTTGACCTCTGGGGCCGCAATCACAAAGTACCACAAGCTGGGTAGCTTAAAACAAAATTCCTGTTTCATAGTTCTATTGGCTAGAAATTCAGAGAGTCAAGGTTGGGCCATGCTTCCTTCACACCTGTCAGGGAAGAAACCCTTCTTTATGTCTTCGCAGCTCCTGCTGCCTCTTGGTTAGCCTTGGCATCCCTCAGTCTCTGCCTCTTCTGCCATGCCCTGTTGTGCACCTGTGTGTTCACGACATCAGACTTACTGGATTAAGGTCACTTTCCCTCATTCCTTCTTCAAGTGTGAGCATATCCTAATTACCTACCTATGCAATGATCATTTTTGCATGTTATGTGCTGGTACAAGGGCTTGAACTCAGGGCCTGAGTGCTGTCCCTTAGCTTTTTTTTTCTTTTGCTTAAGGCTAGTGTTGATCCACAGATTTACTTCTAGCTTTTGGGTGGTTAATTAGAGGGAAGAGTCTTGTGGACTTTCCTTCCTGGGTTGGCTTCAAACCTCCATCCTCAGACCTCAGCCTCGGAGTAACCAGGGTTCCAGGTCTGAGCCACTGGTGCCCAGCTGCAGTGAGTCTTTTTCAAACAAGGTCACATTTCGTGACACAGGAGGTCAGAACTTCAGCTTAGCTTGTGCAGGATATATATGCCACAGTTCAAACCTATCCAAGCCATTTTACCTAATAAACAATACATACTCCTTTTTCTATCTTAGAAATGGAGAAAGGCTCAGAACGCTCACAGAATCGCTGATGAACAGAGCTGGTCATCATGGTGTCCTTGTACTACGGGCACATGTGGCTATGATCCCAAGATGAAGCTGACAGGGACCTGCTCCAGCCCAGGGCAGGCGTGACACACATACAGTGTTGCAGTTCTCATGCTATTGTTTAGACTCCAGAGAGCTCAATTGACATCTGTGTCCACACTTCTGTCAGAGGAAAGATAGGGGCCCATCTGCAGCCCACTGCCTGGTCTGTGTTTCATCTCATAGCATGACACACAGGAAACAGATGCTTTTTTTTCCCACTCGTAGGACTTTTTCCAGGAAAATGTCGCTGTGATTTCTGAGGTATGCTGAACATTTTGTGACAGGAACACATGTTTTCTTCTCACACAACAAAGAAAAAATTATATATATATATATATACACACACAAACACCACATATACGTATATGTACATCCACATATGTTTGACAGCTGAGTCAATGGCTCATGACAATACAATTAGGTGATTTTGAAAGCATTCGTACATTTTGCTTTCCCTTGTGTTCAACATTCCTCCTGACAGGGATGCTCCTCTTGCCCTTTGTGAGTCCAAAAGAACACTAGAACCAGGTTTTAGGCATGGTCTTAAAGGAGCTTAAGGGAGCCTGTGCACTAGAAAGAGCTGGACACGTGCAGGCTGTGAGGACTCACAGTGAGGAGTGTCATCCCCAGGCTGGGCCCAGTGGCCGTGAAACAGCCGAAGACTGTCATGCCAGAGGAGAGACTAAAGCTCGGTGCCCATGGCTGAACATTTCATTTGGGAGGTGAGATATAGCCATAATGGGAAGAAAATACCATCCTGTCAAGGGTGGGAACTAGTGCCATACCAACAAGGAGCTTGTGAGGCAGTGGTGGTACAGAAAACTGCCAGGTGATGACACAACTGACCTAACTCTGGCTACTCTCTGCTCTCAGAGAGGCCCTAGGGATGGCTGGGCTCCGCCTCCCCCCCCCCCCCGCCCGCCCCAGGTTAACCATGTTCCTGGTGCACTGTGGTGTGGTTTTCTCCCAGGGTTCTTTCATTTTTACCTCTGTTGTAAATGCAACTTTTTAGTCTCCCCCAAGCATTGGGGCTTTGATTTTCCACTCAACGACATTGGAGCTGATGTTGTTCTGAGTACAAAAGAGTCAAAAGACCAACATGGCCTCTCCTCTTCCTGCTCTCTCTTAGCACATACTCATGTGTATCATGAGGGCACATGGGGCTCTTAAGGTCCTCACAGTCTTCTACTGAATTCATATGCCCGGGGTCCTTGTGTAGTGTCCCTGCAGAATGCTGCTCAGCCACACCACGCAGGCCTGGCTGAGGTTCATTGTCTGTGTGGGAACATAGTGGCCAGCCCCTTGTAAGACTTGTGAACTCAGAGGCTGTTGGTTTGAATTGCTTCTCTGCTACAAACAGCTGGAAAGTACTATGCTCTTCACAGTGAAGGCCAAAAAGTGCCCATGACCAGAATTTAGAGATGCTAAAATTAGTGCTTCTTCTTTTCACTCACTCTAGAGTAGAAACAAAATCCTGCCTGATTTCCCGGTAGTGGTGGATGGTTGAGCAGTGCAGAATGACTCCTTATATTACATCACATTATAAAAATAGTAAGGTAAAACTCAGACAGCATAACATTAACCATTTTAAAAGTTGGATGCATTTAGTATATTCAAAATACATCTTGTATAGAAGAGGCTGAACCTCTGAAACAGTCCTCCCCATTTGTCCCTCCCCCTCAGCCTGTCCACTGCCAATCACCTTTGTCTCTGTAGATTTACCTAACTGAAATAGCCCATACAAATGGAGTTGTACCAGAGGTATGAATTTGTATCTGATAAAGAACTTATTTCTAATTACAAATCATTGATTGCCCCCACACACACATTCCCTCGCTATGTGAGGAGAGCTGTGTGCCATAGGAATATTTACCTAAAGAAGAAAACCCCATCTAACCCACCTCTCTGTCATTGTTTCATATGACCACTGGTGGTTTGGAATGAGGTTACTTCATCTACAAGGATGCAGACATCCTGATTTCACCTGATTTCACTTCTACCATAAGGGCTTAATCCTCTCCGGCACCTTACCTCCTACCCCTGACTTGTGCCATTGTTCTGGTGGTTTGGACTCTCAGTTTATCCCGTCAATCATCCAGATGAACTTGTAACTGATATTTTGGCACAGGGAGAGCTAGAGATTATATTGCTGGCCTACACCACAAAGCATAGTCTCTCCTGTGGGAGTTAAATGATACCCACTGTTGAAGATGAAAATTTGAAGAATACTTTACACTGTCATCTCCTGGGGGCCCATGCCCCCTCTCTGGTCCCTCCCCTCCATAAGGAGACTAAGCCACTACTTAGGGAGGGCCTGGGAGGCAGACAGCAGAGGCCTGAAATGCGAGCCTTCTCCCCATCTGGCCAAAGTAACCTAAGACGCTGGCACAGATGAAGCTACGGAGAAGGAAACCGGATGCAAGCAAGGTTGTGAAGAGAACAAAATTCTTCTTAAATCCTCTTGTGGCAGCCAAAGGGCCGGCTAGTCTACTACTCTGGGAGCAAGGATGAAGTTGAGGTGGCATTTGTCCGTCTCTTTTCAATTGGAGGACAGTTATTTGTGGTCACTGGGGCACCATGCTAAACACAGGATGAATGGTGGCTGCTCACCACAGCATGACTGTCACGAACTGTCTAATGAGCTGGTTAAAATGAAATCATCAGCTTCCTGCTCCAATAGGTCATGTCCAGACACCCCCAAAATATACCCTTTCTAGTAACTGATAGGCAGCATGGGGGAGTGGTGGGCATGGGGTGAGGGTTTTTGAGATTCCTCTCCCTCTTCCCGTTCCTTTCCCTCTACCTCCTGGCCTCTCTTCTCCTTCTTCCCTCCCTCCTTCATTGTATCCCTCCCTCCCGTATTCCCTCCCTGCTTCCCATCCTCTCTCCCTCCCTCTCTTTTATTCCACTAACCCGTGTGGAGTTTCTTATATGCAAGACCTGTGCTAAGGACGAAGGAGATAGAATTAGACCCTGCCATCCATCCAGGGCTTCATGGTCACCCGCTCCTTCCTGTCCTCTCTGGAGTGACTCTGTGTTGTGTGTCTCCCCAGGAGGAGGCACCTGGGGAGTCCTTTCTGCCAGGGAGCCCTGGAGGCCGGCACAGTCCTGGCAGACACTGAGGGCCAGGCCCCATGCAGTAGACTTCACTGACTTGCAGTCAGATGTGTAAACAGAGAACCAGCTAGAGTGTGATTAGTGATGGTTGAGAGAGTTTTGCACAGAGGGCTGGAGAGGAGAGAGGGCAAAGTAAACAACTGCCACGCGGAGCCAGAGGGCATCCCGAAGGTGCCATGTGAGCCTCTGGAAAGATGAGCAGCTGTGTGCCAGACAAGCCAGGGCCCACAATCTCCAGAGCTTGTGCTATGGGAACATGCTAACATGCTTCCCATGGGAGGGGTGGGGGCAGGGCGGGGAGTGGGGGCGGGGTGGCCCTCTACATTCTGGCCTTGCTTTCCTGAATGTCACTTTAGACAAGAACCACTCCATTCGGCAGCAACTCTAGTGGACAAAGCTGCATGCCTAGGGACAAGTGTAGACATGAAAATGATAGCCTCTGTTCTCCTAGCTGTTAAGGCCTGAATGAATTTTCTAAAAATTCTGTTAACTTTGTTACTTCTAATAGTCTACCTATTTTAACCTTCCTTTTTCTAACGAATTTTTGAAAATTATTTCTTTCTTCAATTCTTTCTTTCCTGAATTGGCTCAAGTACAGCCAAGATTGTATTCCCATGATGCGATGCATTCACTATTTGAACAAGCTTGCAGATGCCTCCTGTGGAGAAGAATCTTGAGTTCTCAGCTTTCAAAGAACAAACAGGAAGATAGTTTTTACTTCCAAGGACACCAGAACCAACAACAAACACAGCAGAGCCATAGGTCTCCTCTACCATTTTCTGTCAAAGCACAGCTTTTTTTTATTATTATTATTCACATGCACACAGAATCAATATTAAGCTCTTTGAGATAAATCATTAATTCTTGAAGTTCAGAGCCACGAACAATGTCCTGTGACCAGAAGTAGTACCCAGGGAAAGAGATGCCTGGAAACATTATGGAGCATGGGTTTTTTAAAGTCAAAGAAAGCCAAGCACTGGTGGCTCATGCCTGTAATCCTAGCTACTCAGGAGGAAGCAAGCCTAGGCAGGAAGTCCATGAGACTTTTCTCTCCAATTAACCACCTGAAACCCAAACAAGGAGCTGTGGCTCAAAGTGGTAGAGCTCTAGCCTTGAGCACAAAAGCTCAGGGAGAGTGCCCAGGCCCTGAGTTCAAGCCTCAATAAAATAAAATAAAAGCCATAGAAAGTCCAGTTCATGCAGAAAAATACCCTCAAACAAAACACCTAAGACTGAGCTTGAATTTTATTAAGGATTTGCACCTATTTGCATATATGTACATTATGTAATATATTCATAATATATTATGCATATATATATTTCTTGCTGGTATTGGAGCTTGAACTCAGGGCTTGGGCTTTGTCCTTTACTTTTTTACTCAAGGCTGGAGCCACAGCTCCACTTTTGGCTTTTTACTGGTTCATTAGAGGTAAGCGTTTCCTGTCCAGGTTGACTTCAGACCTCTTTTTTTCCTATAAAACATATCTATCAACCCACACCCCCATCATATATACACAGAGGTTTAAGCTCTACTTGGCTTAAGATTTTTGAGAAATCTATCTCCTATTATACTTTTTTAATCTCCTATCATAGATTCTGTAAATCTATCATCCCATCTTCTACTAAATGCTGGCCCTCTTGAAGCCAGTGATATTTTCGTTTATGTCTTCATATCTTATCCCTTCCACCTTCACCCCAACACCTGTGACAATATTAAGCCAGAAGGAATACTCAGAAATGATCTAGCGAATGACATTAACGGACAGAATTTCAGTCTAGGGAATAGCTGCAAAGAGGTCTGTATCTCTTTCCATTACCATCATTGTTTCTCAAAATAGGTCCCTTGGCATCATAACTCTAAACAAAGGTTCCAAAGGTATTCTTTCAGAGTTAAAGGCTTTTGGAAAATTCTTATTTAAACAAAGTTTAACAGGATTCATTATTGTAAGACTTCTCAAATTATAGGCATTGAGGAGATACTCTCTAAACTATTTGTTCACAGAAACCCTGATAATTTTTCTTGGGATGTGCTGCCGTAACAAATTACCACAGACTTTGTAGCTTAAAACAACACAAATTTGTAGTTGTAGAGGTCAGAAGTCTAAAATGAGTCAACAAGGATGGTGGTTCCTTCTGGATTCTCTGGGGAAGGATCATTCGCTTTCCTTGTCTTCTCTGGCTTCTGGCGGCTGCCTGCCGTCCTTGGCTTGTGGCCACTTTCTTCTCCTCCAAAGCCAGCAAGGTAGCAATCTCCAGGGTCTCTCTCCCTCTACCACCTATGATTCCATTGCCATATCTCTTCTTGTGACTCTTCACAACCTTGGCTCCATCTTGTCCTTTATTATTATTATTAAATATTTTTATTGTTGATATAAAGGTGACTTATAGAGGATTTACCATTTCACAGGTCAGGTAATAAGTACATTTCTTTTTGGACAAAATCACCCCTTCCTTCATGTGGCTCCTTCTTTTAAGGGCTTTTATGACTGCTTTGAGCTACCCAGATAATCTAGGCTCATCTTCCCATGAACATTTCTCCTTTCCGCCTATCTGCAGAGTTTCCTTTGCCCTGAAAAGTAACACATCCAAAGATTCTAGGGGTTGGAAACAGCCATGATTGTACTTGCCCCAGGACTGATGTTCTTCTGGTGCCAGGCCCGCATCCCTCAAGGGAGAGCTGTGTGGAGCACCATGGCCACCGCTGATGACATTATTAATCAGGAACAGTAATTCTCAAAACAAAGACACATCTGTGACACACATCCATGGGTAACCGGCAGATTGTTTGTTTAGTATCTGCAGCAGAGATAGCAACAAACACCAATAGAGGCCGGAAGAGGCCTCAAAGGTTTTCAAACCCTTCCTAACTATATAAATGTAGCCTATGGATCTCAGAAGAAAGAATAAAGCTCCTGGTTTTGTTCAAGGTGTGACACTATGCTGGGAGTTTTCACTTTGAGCCATGGTAGCGTGGCCACTGCCCAGCAGGTGTCAGAACATCTGTCCAGTACTATAGCTACCCACTGGGACTGGATACCAATACTAAGTCGAAACACAGTAACTGAGGAGGCTGATGGTGGGCTGACTCCCTGGAAGAAGGTCACCCTAAGACAAAGCAGAAAAATGGAGACAAGAAAAAAAAAAGATGGACTAAGTGGTAGATGATTTGAGTCTGAAAGTTCATTTTTATAAGGCTCTGAGGTGGGGACCCATGTTATTGTTGTATGCAGAATAAACCAGTGAATCTAAGGAAGAGATGACCTCATGTGTGTAGCATGAAAAGCCTTTTTCTCACAAAATGTGGAATGAATCATCTGTGACAGTTCACATAGATTTCATTGCTGACATGAAGTGGGGATAGGGATGAACTAATCTCAGCCTCCTTTCACCCTGCAGGGCAGAGAAATGTGGGTTCCACCTATGAGGGTGTTTGGCACATTACCATCACATTTGCTAAATCCCGCCCCCTTCCCTCCCTCCTCTCCCCTCCCCCCTCCCCCCAGTGACATGCTTAGTCCCTTCTTGAGTCTTACAGCACTGATCCTCCTAGTTCAAAGTCCCTGCCAAAAGAAAGGGTGTGTGCAAAAGGAGTGACTAAAAAAGTATACTATGAAGTAGACTATGGAGATCTTCAAATGCTGCATCTAAGATGGTCTTTGTTCCCAAATTGGTCATTTCACCACAGCATATAATTTCCTCCGGAAAACATGCAGACTGAGTAGAGAATCACACAAATCTGTGGAGATTCTGTTGTTGATACTAAGTTATGAGAATCATTCTTCAACAAAATTGTTCCCTACTCCTTGCTGTCTGCCCAATGCCATGTACATAACCTTAGGGACACATTTGAAAACTTGGAAGGCAAGTTGACATAGTCAAAGATACATATAAGAAACCTGTGATTTTCTAATATTCTAGAACGGAGACATTCTCCGTCCTGCCTCTGTATAGAATGCAAATTTGGTCTTTAAAAAAATTAGCTACGACTTATACCCTTTTTTCTATTGTGCTTGCATAGTTTGATATTGTGGATGTCCTAGACACTCAGTAAGTACTGAATAGCTTGGATTAAATGGATTGGAATTTGTACCAACACAGGCACTGTAAAAGTCAATGTGGCTAGGCATGAGATGCTTAAAAGTGTTCTGTTCTAGAGTGAACTGGATCTCTAATCCACGATTAGCTGGGTAGGTTGTAAAAGGTAGTCACAGGCCTTATGACATCACACAGCGGTAATAGGTCTACCATAAAGTGTAAATGATATGAGAGCAGTCTAACAAAGGGTGTTTGTTAAGTCAAGCCCAGGAAATTGCATCCAGAAGCAATATTGTGTCACTCACTTCAGTATGGCCACGGGACCAAAGAGAAAAGTAACAAAGCTTTGAAATAGCCATTCTTCAGTAATGATAGGATTTTAAAGGTTAGCAAGTACAGAATAATGCAGCTAAAGAGTTAGCTAAGATCAAAACTGAATTATAGTTTATGATAGTAAATTGATTAATCACAGTGAATTAATTATAGTGAACAGAGATATTTTCAGATTAAGCAAAACTGAAAGTACCCTAATGCTGTGGTGTTTTGTGTTAAGCTAGGTGCTGGTGGCCTATGCCCTGTTATTCTAGTTATTCTAGAGGCTAAGCTCCAAAGGATTGTGATTTGAATCCAGACAGGAGGAAGAGTCTGTGAGACTTCATCTCTCTTAGCCAGCAAAATGCTGGACTGGAAGTGTGGCTCAAATGGCAAAGTACCAGCCTTCAGCAAGCAAAATAAGTGAAATTGAGGGCCTGAGTTCAAGCCCTGGTATTGGCTAGCATATACACACAAAAGAATATAAGCAAAGAATTTTGAGTTACTGGGAAAAAAATGCAGTACTAGAAAATGCTTTTACATATTCTTCTCATTTTTATAAACCTCACTTAGCCCAGAGGGTTATGAGACATTGCACTATAATAAAACATGAATATTTGGGTATTAGAGATCATTTTGAAATAAAACATTTGAAATGTGAGAGGAATGTAACTTGGGCAATTAAATTCCATGTATACAGGTTGGGGATAAAGTGGTTTCAGCCAACATAAGTACCAATTCTGCTAATAATAAAAGAGAAAGCATCATGAACTAACCCTGCATTTCCTTTCCAGGAATGGGAAGCACGGAATTTTCTTGCTCAGGACAAGGGCCAGCAGTGACCTGTGGATGAGCTCATTGGCTGCTGTCTTGGACTGTGTTAGGCAGTTATCACTGCAGTATTTTTCTTTTCTTTTCTTTCCTTTCTTTTCTTTTTGTCAGTCATGGGGCCTGAACTCTGGGCCTGGGCACTGTCCCTGAGTTTTTCAGTTCAACGCAAGCACTCTACCCCTTGAGACACAGTGCCGCTTCCAGTTTTCTGAGTGGTTTATTGGAGACAAGAGTCTTATGGACTTTCCTGCCCGGGCTGGCTTTGAACCGAAATCCTTAGATCTCAGCTTCCTGAGTAGCTAGGATTGCAGGCGTGAGCCACCAGCGCTTGATTGCTTTTTTTAAAAAAATTGTTTTGTTTTGTGTTTTTCCAGTCCTGAGGCTTGAACTCAGGGCCTGGGCGCTGTGCCTGGGCTTCCTTATGCTAGCGCTCTAGTGGTAGGCTAGCACTACCACTTGAGCCACAGTACCATTTCTGGCTATTTCTGAGTAATTGATCGGAGGTAAGAGTCTCACAGACTTTCCTGTTTGGGCTGGCATCAAACCACAATCCTCAGATCTCAGCCTCTTGAGTAGCTACGATTACAGGCGTGAGTCACAAGCGCCCAGCACTGCAGTGTTTTCGTAGAGCTACTGCGCGGTCTTCTCTCTCTCTCCCATTCACCAAGGTGGAGGACCAACCACAGGATTGCTAGTACAGCGCCAGGCCCTCTCAGTACTGTGCTCATATGTTTGCATGCTGTACTTTGTATTTCAGTAACAGTTCAGAAGTCATGGCCACGGAGGACACTAAACTTACAAAGAATGTCCACAGGCAGACCACCAGTGGTGAGGAAGGTATGGTAATGGTGTGGAGCAGCTGCTCAGAGGTGCAAAATTAAAGAGACAGAGCTACCTTTTCTTTTCCTATTGTTTGTCATGTACAAAAATACCTGGATGATCTGCTGCTCACCTGTAGAGCAAAGCACATAGACACGTGAAAGCTAAGCCACATGGCTACAGCACGTGCCAGCCCTTCCCTGCACTACACACTTAGACCTCTAGGGGGCTCTGCCTCTTCCTCTGCACATAATCCTGTCACACTTAGTCATGGACTTTCCTATCCAACAAACACAAGAAGCAATGTCTATTAGAAAGGAGGGAAAGTCATAGCAATCAGACTCACCAGGCTAGTAAGCAGTGAGAGCTGAAATATGATATCTTTCACTGTCTTTGGAATGGACTGGTATTTTGGGGGGCAGTCACCCCACAGCAGACAGAGCAGGAAGACTTTTCTGAAAGGTTGTCTGTACAATGTTCTTCCTAAATTATGAAGCCTTTGGAAGATAATCAGAAGCCAGATGTGATAACTCATGCCTTTAACCCCAGCTACTTGGGAGGTGGAGATCAGGAGTATCACATTCAAAGCCAGCTTAGATTAAAAGTTGGTGAGACCCCATCTCACCAAATGAGCCAGGAGTGGTGGTTTATATCTGTAATCCCAGGTACATGGGAGGCATAGGTGGTAGAATAGCAACCCCAGGTCAGCTCCAGGCAAAAGCGGTAGACCCTATCTGAAAGAAAGAGAATTAAAATGTAGTGGGAGTATGACTTAGGTAGTAGATCATCTGCCTAGCAAAAATAAAGCCTTTTGTGCAAACCCCCATACCACCAAGACAACAAAGAAAAGCAAAAACAAAACAAAAAAATCAGACATTTAAATGAAATGTAGGCCACAAAATTACTGTCAACATGGGAAGAAACACTGAAATTTCAGGTCCAATATTGTATGAAGCAGGCATTTAACTTTAACTTGTCCACCTTTGCTTATGAGGATATCTGTATTGTAATGGCATCTTTTGCATTCACGGGGTGGCAAATTGAATCAGTGGTCGTTCAGCTATTAAATTTCACTTTAAAAAATAATAACAAGGGGCTGGGAAGGTGGCTCAGTGGTAGAGTGCTTGCCTTGCATGCATGAGGCCCTGGGTTCCATTCCTCAGTACCACATAAGCAAAAAGAAAAAAAGCCAGAAGTGGCGCTGTGGCTCAAGTGATAGAGCGCTAGCCTTGAGCTGAAGAGCTGAAGGACAGTGCCCAGGTCCGGAGTTCATGCCCCACGACCAGACCCCAAAAATAATAATAATAACAAGTCTAGAGCCAGGTGTGATGACGATGATGCGTGCTAATGCTGTCTAAGGAGACTGAGGCAGGAGAGTAACTTAAATTTAAGGAATTTAAGGCCAGCCTGGCCTTTCAAGAAGATAGAAAGGGAGAAAGAAGGAAAGAGAAAGAAGAAAGGAAAAGAAAGAGGGAGGAAAAAAGAGGAAGGAAGGGAAGGAGAAGGAAAAAAGGAAGGCACCTTTTGTTAGACAAAATATACATATATACCATAAAATTTGCCCTTTTTTTAAAGTACAGAGTTCAGTGTGTTTTTAGGGCATCCAAAGTTGAGCAACCAATATCACTAATTTTATTATTAATCTTTTTAAATAATCATCGTAAAATAAGAATCTGTGAATTTAAAGAAAAAGCCTAACATGCACCATTGAAGCCAAGCTCTTGCCATTTCTTGTGCACCTTATACCTTTTAAGCAATCTCCAGCTATTTTTCTATGGACCAATGAAGGTGTGTATCTTGTTTTCGTATTGTGCCTCTGTGTGTAGAGATGGCTCTGTCTCTTTAGTGGTATGCTGAAGTGTGCTGTGCTCACTGCTGTTCCACATGAAATTATTTAAGAGAAGAAAATAACTTCATGGCTGGGGGTGTGGGTGTGATGTTCTTTCTGTATGACCTTCCTCAAACTCTGGGTCCTTTGTAGCTGGTAGATGTCTTTCACTTCTGTGTGATTGTGTGTGAAGACAGTAAGTGATACATTAATTCATAAAGCTGCAATGTCCTGAGATGATGTTGGGCTCTCAGCTGATGGCAGACTCCCGAGTCGAGTGGGTAGAGATGGGATTTCTACTTGCAGGTGTGAGGACATGGTGGTGAATATGTAAGAGTAGGAGAGGTCTGAGGGTATGCTGAGCAGGACAGCACAGAGGGCATGCACACCCAGCAAGCATGAGGCACTCAGGCCAAACCCCAATAGTGGGGAAAAAAAGAGGGAACAAGAGAAAATAGCCCATGGATAAATAGACAATAGATGTGAATACATTTATAGAAGTTTTATAAATAGCCAAAATTGGTTGAGAATGTGGCTTAGGGATAGAGTGCTTGCCTACCATGCATGAAGCCTTGGGTTCAATTCCTCTGTACCACATAAACAGAAAAGGCTGGAAGTGGTACTGTAGCTCAAGTGGTAGAGTGCTAACCTTGAACAAAAGAAGCTCAGGGATAGTGCCCAGGCCCTGAGTTCGGGCCCCAGGAGAAAGAAAGAAAGGAAGAAAGAAAGAGAAAGAAAAAGAAAGAAAGAAAGGAAGGAAGGAGAAAGAAAGGGGAGAAAGAAAGAAAGAAAAGAAAATAGCCAAAACATGTTTTGAAAAAAGCAAGTATTGAAGGGATGTGAATGAAACTACATTGCTTTGAGATCAAATGAGGAACACATTAAAAAGGTGATGACGTTAAGTGCAGTGAAGGATTTGGGAAAGTGAGCATGTAATTGACTAACCTTTATAAAGAGGCTAATTGGGTAGCATTGTTAAAAGTCAACATTTGTGTCCTTTTTGAAAAAAAGAAAACATTTATTTTTCTGTGCCAGTCCTGGGGCTTGATCTCAGGACCTGGGTGCTGCCCTTGAGCTTTTTTTACTCAAGGCTAGTGCTCACCATTTGAGCTACAGCTTCACTTCTGGTTTTTTGATGGTTAATTGAAGATAAGAGTCTCACAGAGGGGCTGGGAAGGTGGCTTAGTGGTAGAGCGCTTGCCTTGCATGCATGAGACCCTGGGTTCGATTCCTCAGCACCACATAAGCAAAAAGAAAAAAGCCGGAAGTGGTGCTGTGGCTCAAGTGGTAGACTGCTAGCCTTGAGCTGAAAAGCTGAGGGACAGCTCCCAAGCCCAGAGTTCAGGCCCCACGACCAGACCCCCCACCCCCCAAAAAAGAGTCTCACAGACTTTCCTGCCTGGGCTGGCTTTGAACTTAGATCCTCAGATCTCAGCCTCCTGAGTAGTCAGGATTCCAAGTGTGAGCCACTGGTGCATGGCTTGGATTCTCTTTAATTCTCTTTAAGGAATAACAGTGTTAAGAGTTGTGCAGAAGTAATCATAAGTAGAAAAATATGTGTGCAGCTGAATCTGGGCGTACATGCAGTCTTTGCCAACCAGGAGGCTGGGCCAGGAGGATTACTTGAGGCCAGAAGTTTGAGCCCCTCTCTAAAAAAAAAAATTGAACAAATTAAAATGTGTCTGGGTCTCTTTATGCTAGTCATGTTTGGGACAGCAAGCACCTGTTCTGATTAGATAAACCATAGACCACAGGGATCCCAGAATGTGAGGTTAGACTTTTCTGTGGCAAATATCTCAGAAGAACAAGAAGGAAGGTATACATTGGCTCTTCATTTCAGAGGTTTCTGTCGGGTAGCAGAACAGAGCAGCTCACATCATGGCAGCTAGGAAGCAGGGAGAGAATCCCTGCACTGTGGAACTTCCCCCTTTCCTTTTGCTCCATCTAAGCCCCTAGCTCTTGGGTGGAGTTACCCACAGGCAGATCTCTCCACCCCTTAGACAAACCTCTCTGGAAACATCCTCACAGACACACCCAGAAGAGGGCTTTACCCACCTCTTATGCACATTGTAATTCTGTCAGATGAACAATCAAGATTAGTAGAAAGGAAAGTTCAATTGAATGACCTATTAACTGCTTAGGGGATTAAAAAAAAACAAAAACATGTAAATCTGACCACCAAAAATAGAAACTATCTAGAATCAGGTAACTTTCTTTTCCATGTCGAACTTTTTGTCCTACACCATTTGGGTAGTTCACAATATATCATAGACTATGTGGCTTACAAACAACAGAATCTCATTCCTCACATTTTTGGAGGCTGGGGAGTTCAAGATCAAAATGCTGGCCAATTCGGAACCTCCCTTCCCCATTGAAGGCCTCTGCTTACGTGATGCCAGAGGCATGGACAGCTCATTGTGACCTTGTGACCTCTTTAAAGGGCACTAATCCCACTCAAGGGAGTCAGACCCTCATGAATCATCCACAGGTTCCATTTCTTTTTTTATTTTTTGTCATTGTTGGTTGTGGGGCTTGAACTCAGGGCCTGGGTGCTGTCCCTGAGCTTTTTCACTCAAGGCTAGTACTGTACCACTTTGAACCACAGTGCCACTTCTGGTTTTCTGGTAGTTAATGGAGATAAGAGTCTTACCAGCTTTCTTGCCTGGGCTGGCTTTGAACCATAATCCTCAGATCTCAGCCCCCTGAGCAGATTACAGGTATTAGCTATCAGTGCCTGGCCAGTTCCACTTCTTAACCATCATCTGAGAGATTGGAATTTGAGGAACACATAAGCATTCAGTCTACTGCACTGGTATGCATAATTGAATTAATGATTCATCATAGTACATCCCTCTATTTAATGTTGTGCCTTACTTTATCTTTCTGTGTGTCTGGTCTTATCTACTAGGGTATGAGCTCTTGAGAAACAAGTCTAAGCCAGACCCACTCTGTCTCAGAATATCTCACCTCCATGGAAGTGTAGAATATATTGAGTCTGATTGCTTGATTGAAACTAGTCATCTGATTCAAATTTTTTTTTTAATTCAAGGGATTTGCTCACCACGTAGCATTACTATCTTCAATCTGTCTTTTGGATACTGAGGTTGGAAGTCTACGATGGCTGGATGCATTATTGACTAGTGCCAGGATTGACAACATAAATGGCATTTGAGGATTAATCTTCTCTTTTACCTATGTCATTGTCTTAGGAGAAGTGAGGACCATTTCCGAGTGTCCCAGAATTGCCACATGATAAGTAGCTGCCGTAAATTGTTTCACGCCTGAGAGTGAGAACAAAGCAAGCGATGGGCCTGTCCTGATTTTACCTTCCTTGCCTCCGTCCCCTGGCAAGAGCTACCTTGTGCTTGACTCAGTCCCAGCTCCCCACAGCCTGGGACTGTGGGTGAGTCCTGGCCCCCTTGCTCACCCACCTTTGTCTAACTGTGCAAGGCAGAGCAGTTGTCACCCAGAGCTGTCTAGCAGTCCCTCCAGCCTCTGGAATGGAAGGCTCTCCTTGTGGCTAGAAGGGGGCTATGCGTGTAATTGCCATCTTCTCTCTTTCCTCAACTAGATTTCCTACCCAGGTAGGTAGTAGAGAGTGGGCTTTTGTCCTTTCTCTTCAGTCTTTGCTTCCTTCTATGTGAGTCTGGTTGGTAACTGCAAGTAAATGCTATAATTATAACCCTTTTTGACAGCTCTATAATTTAATTGTGATTCACTCAGAGCATCTTTTGAAAAGCAGGATGTACATTGAAGAAGCAGCTGTCCCCATCCATCTGCTGAACTGAATCACAGGCCCAGCCACTGCGGGACCCTCTGATCTAGTCAAGGCTAAATCTAGGCATATACTCCGTGTGTGTATGTCTGTGCAAGTGTGTTGTATGTTGTGGCGTGTATTGTGTACATACCTGTGTGTGATCATCTTCTGGTTTTGTAAAGGTGCTCATACAGTGTGTGGAGTGAAGTATTGTTTAAATTGGCCATTGTATAGATAAGAAAATGATTCTGAAGTGGAAGGGCTCTAGGATTTTATTTCTGTAGTCACCTAGGATATGTCCTTTCTGATAGCATTCAAAGGTAGCCCCTGCTGACCTGGACTTGAGTCCTGGCAGCACTGGCCAGAGGTTATTGGACACTGGTCTCTTATCAGATGTTGTATCCATTTCCTAGGGTAGCCATAGCAAAGTACCACACTCAGTGGTTTAAAGGACAGAGATGGATTGTCTGCAGGTGTGCAGGCTTGCAGTCAGAAATCAGGGTGTTGGCAGGGTTGGCTATTGGGAGTGCTATGCGTGAGAATCCGGTTCTGTTAGAGCTCATGGTAGACCCATGTTCCTTGGCCTTCATAGGCTGCGCTTTGTGCTCCCTCTCTGTATATCTGAGCCTAAATTTTCTTTCTATGACCTTTATGACTTCATTTTTACCATGATGACTTCCATAATGGGGTGACATTCGGAGGTACAGGGTGTAAGAGTCCAATATGGCTTCTTTCTTTGGAGGGTTGGGGTAGGTAAACAAAACTCATCCCGTAACAGATGTGAACTTGAACACGCAGGGATTTTCTTCCAAAAGAAATAATGTGTACCCTGCAAAGTTTTTGGATGGATGCTGGCAGAATCTCACAAGACTGTTTAGTAATAATATTATTTCTTTCATTCACTTCGGGCTGTGACATCAAGCAATGAATTTGCCATCCTTCCTGACATTTGTCCAAGTAGCTGCAGCAGAGCCTGGGTCTGATTGCCATGAACACAATTCCTGATGGACATTATGAAAGCATTCACAGGGGCTGGCCTTAGGACCTGCTGTGTGACAGGTGAACTGAGGGCGGACTCATGTAATCCAAGATGATCAGAGGGCTCCCCCTTCCCACCACCATTCCTAGTCCATGTCCCAGAGGGATCTGAAGATGATTCAGGAAGTTCCTGGTAACAGGAACCCTTCTTGTGAAGATTTGGAGGGCTAGAACACAGTTAATTACAACGCAAATGTAGAAATTGTATCTAAGACTAAGGAGATAAAAGGGAAGCAGCTTGGTGTGATGGAAATAACAGTGAACTAGATGTTGGGGAGAAAAACCAGATTCTGGTCAGCGAATATAATCTTAGACAAATATATCCATTTTTCTGTTTACAATGTATTATAGGTATTGGTTCATTGGGTGCTCTGCCTAGTACTTTTTTCTTTTTTCTTTTTGCCAGTTGTGGGACTTGAACTCTGTGCCTGGGCACTGTCCCTCAGCTCTTCAGCTCAAGGCTAGCACTCTACCACTTGAGCCACAGAACCATTTCCAGCTTTTTGTGCTTATGTGGTGCTGAGGAATCAAACCCAGGGCCTCATGCATGCAAGGCAAGCACTCTACCACTGAGCCACCTTCCCAGCCCGTAGTACTTTTTCCTTTAAGCTTGAAATACTGATGTCTAAGGATTTCCAGTTTGTAGGAAGATGGTAGCCAGATAGCAGTAATGAAGGTCAGTGGTCAAATGTACAACATTGTAACAGATATTGGTAAGAGAATTGAGCAAATTTAACTGACCACTTGATGCAGTGAGGCTGGCCGTATGATGTCACCACAGGGAAGTAATTTGAGGACACTGATTGAGAATATTTATTGAAAGAAGTACAAGAAAAGAGATAAGGAGGTTGATTTGAGTGAAAGAAGCCAACCTACAGGCATAAGCAGGGGCCTGCCTGGGGAAGCAGGGAGGGTTAAGTGCTAGATTTTCTTGCAGTTTTACACTTTGATCAGCCGCACCTGTGTTCTTTTCCTGGTCAAGGGGAGTGCTGAAGACAAATACTTCCTGCATCCACTGGAGCACATCATCCTAAACACAAGAGAAAACAAGGAGATGGAAGTGCTTTGCTTTCTGGGAGATGAACACAGGGGTCTAATTAGAAGGATGTGGGCTTTCAAGTCTTTGCTGTTAATGGACAGCTCTTGGCCCTCCATAAACAAGCTCTGAAGTATCACGCTGCTCACTGAGGAATGTCACAGTAGGGTTTTAGTTGGCCTGTACTAAGGGTATGTCATTACTGTTTGAAGGACTCAGCCTGCTGGGACCTATTGGAAGAAATCTCACTGTGTACTTCTCTGTGAATAATCCAAGATGTTGATTTCAAGGACTCTCTGGAATGAAAATGAGCTACATTTGTTGGACTGGAGCTTTTTTCTGTTTTTCTTTTTTTTCTCTTTTTCTCTTTCTATCTTTCTCTCTTTCTTTCTTTCTTTCTTTCTTTCTTTCTTTCTTTCTTTCTTTCTTTCTTTCTTTCTTTCTTTCTTTCTTTTTTTTTTTTTTGCAAGTCCTGGGGCTTGAACTCCAGGCCTAGGCACTATCCCTGAGTTTCTTTTGCTCAAGGCTAGCACTCTACCACTTGAGCCACAGCACCACTTCGGGCTTTTTCTGTGTATGTGGTACTGAGGAAACAAACTCAGGGCTTTATGCAAGCACTCTACCACTAAACCACATTCCCAGCCCAACTTTTTTCATTTTTACAAACCTGGATTTTGATTTTTTTTTGGAATTCTGTTCTTTAAACTTAGGACTCTTGGAGAAGGGCTAGGTTGGTTGTAGAGCATGATTATTTATGTATGAAATGCTGATGAGCAGTTAAGAGTATGATAGTGCCATACATCCTATTTTGGGCACAGTGGAAGGTAAGATGCATTCTGTTACAGGAGCACAGCGCCTGCTAGCTTGCCTGGGGGAGCTGAAGGAGACTTCTGAAAGGATGTAGCATTTTAGCTGTCTCTAGAGAGACAAGCAGAAAATAGAAACTCACTAGATAGAGGAAGGGGAAAACATTCCAGGCAGAGATGTAACCATGGACTAAAAAGAAAGGGGTCTTGAGAGTCTTTAAAATCCAGCCAGCCATCAGTCTAGTTGCTCTGTAGGTCTGTGGCAAGGGGTAACAGATGAAATTCCAGGGAACTGGTAGGTTAGGGCTAGATAGGGAAAGATATTGAATGCTGTGCCAGGCCATCAAGTTGAACCTGATCCTGTAGGTAAGAGGAGACAAGCATTTTTTAGTTGCTGTTGTTGTTTGGTTAGTTTTGTGCCAGTCCCAGGGCTTGAACTCAGAGCCTAGGCTCTGTCCCTTAGCTTCTTTTGCTCAAGGTTATCACTCTAGTGCTTGAACCACAGCTCCACTTCCAGCCCTTTTGGTAGTTTAGTGGAGATAAGCTCTGACTGGGCTGGCTTCAAACTACCATCCTCAGATCTCAGTCGCCTGAGTAGCTTGGGATTACAGGTGTAAGCCACCACTGGTGCGTGGCAGGAATGGTTTTTAAGCCTGATCAGGTCTGCTTTTTCGACTAACCACCCAGCAGCTAAATAGAGTGCAGATGGAAAAGGGCAAGACCACAGTCAGGAAAATACATTGGGACACAATTGCCAAGTCACAAGGACAGTATGGCCACAATATGTGTTTGTTATAAGGGAAAAAAGGAATGCAGATTAATACTTTCTTATAAGTAGATAGGAAGTAGCCAGAGAGAATTAATATAAAACTAAGATCAGTAAATGTCTCAGGGGACCAGAACTGGCAATGAGAGATAGTATGGGAATTTATACTTTTTTACATTTAAACTTTTTCATCTATAGGCATTATTATCTACTGAAATATTAAACGAAGATAGAAAGACTGTAAAAATAGCCAACTAAAAACAAAGCAACAAGTAAATCTTGTAATGCCAACAGTAAAAGCTTTTAAGTAGAGATTGCTGCAGAAGCTGATATATCAACTTGGACTAAGTTGCTGTGTCTTTAGGTCTCTACCAATTTGAGCCACAGCTTCACTTCCAGTTTTCTAGTAGTTAATTGGAGATAAGAGTCTCACAGACTTTTCTGTCTGCACTGGCTTTGCAATCCTCAGATCTCAGCCCCCTTATTAGGAATGAGCCTGTAAGAAGTACCCAGCTTGTTGTAGTAGTTGTTGTTAAATATACCACCATTATTGGGTCACCTACAGTCTGGATTTTGCTGATTGTAACCTGTGGCATGGTTTTTATATTCTCCAACCCTGGATTTCCTGTAAATTGATGGAGATTGAGGTGCTTTCAAATATAAATTAGATTTTTCTGGAAGCCTACCTCATAGATGGTATGTTCTTCCATCAGGGGCAAGCACCAGCTTGCTTCATTTTTTTTACAGTGCTTTATTTTTAACGTCTCAATCTTTGCCCCATTGGGACATGCATATGGTTCCACTTTGCTTCCTCCTGTTAGCTTTCTAGCTGTCCCAACCACATGTAATAAATGTCTTACTTCTCTCTACTGACTTCAGCTACCATTTTTATCCTCTGTCAAATTCCCAGTGTATTTGGTCTAGTGTCTGAGCTTTCTATTCTACTCCATTGATCAGTCTAGTCATGTAGTTGTTTCATATTGTTTTAATTACTGGAAATCTATGGAGCATCTTGATGTCTAGTAGGGCTAGTTTTCCTTCTTAGTCTTCTTTTTCAGATCTTTCCTCACTATTCTTTTGATTGGGATTTTATTTTACTTCAAGGTTAAGAAAAATGACATCTTATTGTTTATTCTGTTGTACCAAGGATTGAATTCAGGAGCCCCTAGGTGCTAGTCAAGCAGTATTCTACCCGAGCCACACCCCAGCCCCAGACTGACATCTTTAGGACCTCAAAATTTTCTATCTAAGGTCAGATGTGCTTTTCCATTTGGTCATTTGACATTTACTTTTTTTTTGGTAATTTGTTGGTTTGTTTTTTTATTTCTTTAGAGACAAAGTCTTGCTGTGTTAACCAAGCTTGTCTTGGTGAATTCCTAGACTTAAGCCATCTTCCCACCTAAAATCCCCACATGCTAGAACTGTAGGCATGCACTACTATACCTGGCCTTGAAGTTTGGGGCCTGTATTTCTTCACATCCTTGTTATGTTTATTCCTAGGAATTACATTGTGTTGGCTGATATTACACTTGAGGTCTACTCATTAATCACAGCTTCTGTTTGTTGTTGTTAATGGAAGCCTTCAATCCATACTTCCTCAAACTTACTAACATCTTCTGTTGTAGTAGTTTTTCAGTTGATTTTATTGTTTTTTTTTGGTCAAATTATCTGCAGATAATGATGACTTATCCACTCTGGTCTGTTCTTTTATCCAGCTAATTTCTTTCTTTTGTAGGGCCTAAACCTATCTACTTAATCCTGATTCAGATGCAGTTTTTTCCTATAGTTGCTAGTTGTAGATTGTCACAGATCTATTCTTGGTCTAAACTCAGCAACCCATTGCTCTGCTGCTCTGGGAAGTGGTTGGCCTGACTATCTCCTTTGCAGTGGAGTTAGCATCAGAACTGGAGAGGACTAGGGGCCAGAGGCCATCAGTATTCCCTAAAGTTCTTTGTACCCTGCTCCCTATCAGGAAATTAGATAAATAGCTCTTTATGATTGCTCTTCTCTCCAAATGGTAATATTCTGAATGTAGATGTCCTTATTGAATAACCATCCTCTATGTCTTCCTCATATTGATTCTTTTCTCCTGCATTTGTTTATTCATTCATTTGTTTGGTTATTTCAGGAAGGGATCGTCTTTGTTGCCCAGACTTGTCTCAAAGTCCTGGACTGGGGCTGAGAAGGTGGCTCATGGGCTGGGAAGGTGGCTCAGTGGTAGAGCACTTGCCTTGCATGCATGAGGCCCTGGGTTTGATTCCTCAGCACCACATAAGCAAAAAGAAAAAAGCCGGAGGTGGCGCTGTGGCTCAAGTGGTAGAGCGCTAGCCTTGAGTTGAAGAGCTGAGGGACAGCGCCCAGGCCCAGAGTTCAGGCCCCACGACCGGACCCAAAAAAAAAACCAAAAAACAGAAAATAGAAGTCCTGGACTACAGCAGCCTCCTGCCTCAGTCTCCCAAGTGCTGGGACTGCAGTGTGTACCTGCAATACACACTGGAATTCATCCTTTCTCTCTTGTTCCTATCTCCCTTTGGCTCCCTAAATTCTTCACTTCTCATCTTTCTTTCATTTATTTCTATTTTCTATTTCTCTTTCAACTTTCTCTTTCCCCAAATGCCAATTTATTTCCTGTGTGTTATATTTGCTTTGGGGTTCTTGAGATGATTAAAATACTTCTTAGAAAGAAAAAAAAATCAGCGAGCCTTGATTTGCAATGCTTGATTAGGTAGAAATACTTAGGAGTTGCTTTGGGTTCATCATTGTGGTTCTGAGACAGAAAAAACAAATTAGTGTGGCCAAAGTAGCATGTCTGTCTATACTGATGTCTTCTTGGACGATCAGGAAGTATGGCATGATCAGAACATTGGAAGTGATGAGACCATTCTGAGATATTATTATATAATACAAGGAAGTCTCTTGTTAGATGGAGCTCGTTTTGGAAACCCCTTCTTGACTTTGGGAAGCAAGTGATGTGTCTGCTTTTAAGCTCGCCCCTTGCCCATGTATATATACTGCTCAGTGTCATCAGAAAATCAAGTAAACATGTGACTTGAGCCTTGAAAATGAAATAATGATTGGGGCTGGGAAGGTGGCTCAGTGGTAGGGTTCGATTCCTTAGCACCACATAAACAGAAAAAGCCAGAAGTGGCTCTGTGGTTCAAATGGTAGAGCACTAGCCTTGAGCTGAGGGATAGTGCCCAGGCCCAGAGTTCAAGCCCCACAACCAACAAAAAAGGTGAAATAATAGGATTTATGAGAGCATTCAATGCACAAATGGCAAAATGTGAAGCTAGGAGAAATGGGTCTTCTTATCCACATGCACCACATTTTGTTCTCTACTGATGTTGGAATCCTGGTTTTTGTTTGCTGGTACTGGGGCTTTAACTCTGGGACTCAGCACTGTCCCTGAGCTTCTTTTGCTAAAGGCTAGCACTCTATCACCTGAGCCACAGCTCCACTTCTGGCTTTTTCTGTGATTAATTGGCAATAAGAGTCTCATGGACTTTCCTCCCTGACCTAGCTTTGAACCATGATCCTTAGATCTTAGCCTCCTGAGTAGCTAGGTTACAGGCATGAGCCACTGGTGCCTGGCTGGAACACTAGTTGGTTTTTATTTGGGGGTGGGGGAGGTAATGTTTTGCTTTGTCTTTTGATGGTCCTGGGACTTGAACTCTGGGCCTGGGTGCTGTCTTTGGGCTCCTTTTGCTCAAGGCTAGTACTCTACCACTTGAGCCACAGTGCCATTTCTGGCTTTTTCTGTGATTAATTGGAGATAAGAGTCTAACAGACTTTCCTGCCCAAGCTGACTTTGAACCATGATCCTCAGATGTCAGCCTCCTGAGTAGTTAGGATTACTGTCATGAACCATTGAAATATTGTTTTTTAACAGGCAGAAATCATCACTGATGAGCAATGATTATTGAAAATAAAGACTATAGTTCAGAAGAAGCATATTATAAATATTCAGCAATTTGATAAACTAAGGTTGACTAAAACATTCTGTTAAATGGGCACATTTGTCAAAACCCCAGGAATTTGGGGCCAAGTTTGGTAACTGACTTAGACACCTTCTCATGATTGGCCTTCTGCTGCAGAATGTTTAGGAGAATGAGAATGGAGAAATGCAAATCAGAGAACCATGAAAGCTGGTGTGTGTGTGTGTGTGTGTGTGTGTGTGTGTGTGTGTGTGTGTGTGTGTGTGTGTGTTGGTTCAATTAGCTTCCATCCTTTAGTGGACCCAGGGGGACATAGTGTAATAAATTTTATTATTTATGAGTTAGTCATCAAAAACTATGGGTAAGAGAAATTTTTAACAATCTACTTAAGAAAAGATCTCTTTAAAAGTTGTAGATATAATGTGAACAATATACTTCTGTTAATTGAAAATCTTCTACATTGAGGTCTAGGGGATGCTCAGTGGCTGAGTGCTTGCTTAGCATACACAAAGTTCTCGTACACACATACCCCTCAAAAAAAATCCACTACTTCCTTCCTGGTCACATAAGCAAGTTGTTGCTGTAACTCCATCCACAGTTGTATAAGCCACACCTTCTCTTTTCTGTGCACCACATTTCTTCTGAAATGAGCTCAGAGAATAATCATAGCCAGGTATATCATCAAGTAGTTAAAAAAAATTAATCCCAAGAGTTGATGAAAGAATCAGAGCTTCACAGACAGACAGTAACAAGGTCACCACAGCAAGGTCACAGACCAGAACAGAGCAATGTATCACCAGTAACAGAAGGAAACTTCTTAGCTGTTCTGAATCTACCAACAGCTTCTGGGTAGGTGTCCCCCTTGACAAAAATTGTTTTGTGATGACCTTATAAAAAATAGAACCTGGGTTGGAAGGCTCAGATGGTAGAGTACTTACCTAATCAACACAAGACCTGAGTTCAAATCCTAGCACAGAAAAAAAACCAAAGAGATTTTATTTTATTTTTTTATTAATTTATTTTATTTTATTTGTGAACATACTGTACAGAGGGGTTACAATTACATGGGCAGGATAATGCATACATTTCTTACCAAGCATTGCGGCCTCCTCCTTTGTTTATCCTTCACATCCCTTCCCAGGCTCCCCCCTACCCCCCCAGTCCCAATCCTCCCCCCCCACCCCCCACCCCCGC
>NW_012267224.1:27831062-27839607 GCF_000151885.1 Dipodomys ordii
TATGGCTAGGGAGGTTGAGCATTTCTTCATGTGTCTATTGGCCATCCTTCTTTCTTCTTCAGAGAAGTTTCTCTTTAAGTCTTTCGCCCACTTGTTTATTGGGCAGTTGCCAAACAGATTTTATAGCAGAGGTCAGTCACTTTGGTTAAGGGCCTGATGATAAATATTTTAGGCTTTGTGGACCACATGGACACTGCTGCAGTGATTCAACTCCACTTGCAGTGCAAAAATAGCCATAAGGCAATTAAACAAATAGATGTGTCTGTGTTTTAATAAAACTTTATTTACAAAAACAAATGTAGAGCAGACTTTTAGAAAATGATGTGAATTTGCCTGTGTATATGCACCTGTGTGTTACAAATCATTTTCCTGTGACCAGCAACAAATATGTTATAGCTTATACATATAACTGCATATAAAAGATAGCTGGTTTTTTAAGAACAGTCTATCAATGATCTGCCTGTCCCCTTCTCTCCCTTTCTCTTTTCATCTTCTGTTTTCAACTTGTCCTCTGCCTCTTAGGAGCTACTTATTCTCCTGGTCAAGTCTTAAAATGAATTGTGTGTGTGTGTGTGTGTGTGTGCGCGCGCGCACGCACGCACATGCGTCCGTGCACGTCCCCACCAGTCCTGGGGCTTGAATTCAGGGCCTAGGAACTGTCCCTGAGCATTTTTTTTTTTTTTGCTCAAAGCTAGCACTCTACTGCTTGAACCATGGCTCTACTTCAAGCTTTTATTTAGTAGTTAATTAGAGATAAGAGTCTGCCCAGATTGGGTTTAAACCTTGATCCTTAGATCTCAGCCTCCTGAGTAGCTAGGATTATAAGTATGAGCCAGAGAGATATACAGCAAAAGATATAGAAAGCGTTCATATATAAATATGTGAGCAAGAGATATAGAAGGAGCATCTTGTCAACTTTGCTACATGTTCTGCTTTAACTCTACACCTATTCTCAGCTTTTGTACCTCTACCCATCGCATGCCTTGGAGTCTCCTGGCACCCATTTCTTTAGAGACTGAGTCTCCTTTATCCTCCTAATTTCTGTTCATTTCAGTGGCTATGTCTTTACCCAGTGCTAGAAATGGCATTGAAATCTGAATAACTTCTTACTCTGTTTGTTTTGTTTTGTCAGTCATGGGGCCTGAAATCTGGGCCTGGGCACTGCCCCTCAGCTCTTCAGCTCAAGGCAAGCACTCTACTACTTGAGCACAGTGGCAATTCCAGCTTTTTGTGCTTATGTGGTGCTGAGGAATCAAACCCAGGGCCTCATTCATGCAAGGCAAGCACTCTACCACTGGGTCACCTTCCCAGCCCCTTGCTCTTGTTTTTATTACTAAGTTCTTACTCTGTGCCAGATGCTGGTAGATGTTCACAGATGAAAACATGAGAAGCTAGGAATAATGGTGCACTCCTATAACCCCAGCTACTTGGCAAGTAGTGGTAGGAGAATCATGATGCAAAGCCAGCTTTGGCAAAAGTGTGAGACTCTATTTGAAAAAATTGAAAGGGCTAGAGTGTGACTTAAGTGGTAGAATGCTTACCTCGCAAGTATGAGGCCCTGAGATGATTCCCCAGTAATACACACACACACACACACACACACACACACACACACACACACACACGATGTTACCCTTTAGCAGAAAGAATTTTGGTCTTCCAACAGAAACGAGAGTTCACATAAAGAATTCAATGATAGATAATATTTTTGTGGTGGTGCTGGGGTTTGAACTCAGGGCCTTGTGCTTGCTAGACAAACACTCTACTATGTGAACCATATCCCCAGACCAATATGAGATATTTTAGCCCATATGGTTTAACAGGTACTTGAATAACTATGGCTTGTATAAGTTATAGTAAAGATGATGAATGTTACAGTGTGAGATTCAGGCATTAAGTGCTTTTGGTGGAAGAATATATTTACATACAGGTGTGCTGAGCCTTGAAGGCCACATAGGAAGAGGAAGAACATTCTGGATGAGGGGAGTACGATGCTCAAGAAGCCAGTGGTTGGTAGAGAGAAAGAGAAAAGCCAGGCAGGTGAGGTTTCCAGACTGAGGAAGAGCGGGGAAGCCACACAGGGGCCATGGAGTTAGACAGAGCACAGCTGGGAACATCTGGTGGTATTTTGTGCAATTTAGTAGAAAGTATGTTATAGTAGAAGAAGACTGGAGTTATAAGCCAGAAGTCTAAGCTTCCTGATTCAACCTTATCATTTATTAACTATGAGAACCAGGAGTCATCACTAATCATCTTTGACCTTCAGTTTCCCTTATCTGTCCAGTGACAAGTAAAGATGTCCTGAGATAGAGTGAGAGAGTAGTTTGAAAGTCATAGCTTTTTAAAAATAATGTTTATTGTTATTATTAAGGTAATGTCCAGGGGGGTCACCATGTGTAAGTCTGGTGCTGAGTACATTTCTTTTGGGGGCATTGTCCTATAGCTTAGGCTTCTGCAGGTGTCAGTACCACAGTGACAGCACAGTGGAGACGCAGGAAGGTGATGCTCACAGGGGTAGAGACCGTGAAGTGACAAGAGCTTACTACACCTGCATGTTTGTGTTCCATCACTCTTGCCATGTGGAGCTTAGACTCTGAGGCTATGGAGTTGGAAGGTGCTCCGCTCTGCTGAATGGAATGGATGCTCTTATAAAGGCACCAGAGGACTCCGCCTAGATTCTTTTGCCTTCGTTCTCCTCTTCCAAAGAAGTTTGTCTCCTTTATGCCTTCCCACTATGGAAGAATTCAGCAGGAATATGTCATCTGTGGAGAAGGGGCCGCATGGACACCAAATATTGTAGCACCTAGATCTTGGACTGGAAAGCCCAAATTATGTTAAATGCCATTAACTGTGAAAAAGTGAAGCATAGTGTCTACAGCTGTAGGAAACAGATTTTTCTTTTTTGGTCAGTTGTAGGGCTTGAACCTAGGCTGTCCCTGAGCTCTTTTTGCTCAAGGCTAGTGCTCTGCCACTTTGAGCCACAGCACCAGTTTTCTGGTGGTTAATTGGAGATAAGAGACTCATGGACTTTGCTGCTGGGGCTGGCTTTGAGCTGTGATCCTTAGAATTCAGCTTCCGGAGTAGCTTTGATTACAGGTATGAGCCAACAGTGCCTGGCTTAGAAACAGATTTTCACTGCCCAGGCTGAGTGATTTTGTTACAGCAGCCCATGTAAATGGGGCCAGGCATTGATCAATGCCTGTACAGTAACCCTAGCCATTCAAGAGGCTGAGATTTGAAGATCTCAGTTCAAAGCTGATCCAGGGAGGAGAACTCCATTAACCACCAAAAAGCCAAAAGGAAAGCTGTGGCTCAGATGGTAGAACAGCAGCCTTGAGCAACAAAAAAGGTAAAGGATGGTGCCCAGGCCCCAGAGTTCAAACTGCAGAAATGACATCCCTCCACATCCCCCCCCACCCCCGCAGTAAAATGATAATATGTGAATGAATGTGAGAGGGTCTGAAATGTCAATTTCCTGTGTCAGTTATGAACTGGGGATGATTTGGATTCAGACACAATGAAAAATCCACAGTAAAGCTGCATGTTGCCCAGACATCCATATACTTTTGGCAGCACCCTGCCCCTCTGGGAATCATATTATACTCATCAGTCATATTTGTGTGGTGCCTTCTGAGTAAAGGGAAACTTGCCCTTTACAAACTGAGTGAGGGGAGGGCATGTCAGAGTTCGTGAGTTCATTTCTATCCCCATGGGTCCCCTGGCTGCCCTGCGTGTCTGTGATCTCAATGGGAAATAACCAGCAGGGTAAAACTTGGAGCAAATATTATTGCTGAGCAATAAAAGTATCTTCTGGAAAGAAGAGAGCAACCCAGGGCTGTGTGTTTGCCCTGTAATACAGATTTACTGCTTATTAGTTCTTCTTTTATCTTTCCTTTACAGCTTAAAAATAGTCCACCTCCCTCCCCATCTGTTCACCACATTAATTGCCCTTGGCAGGAAGAACTTTCCTCAGTACAGGTCTTCCTGCTTTGTGTGTTAGTCCATTTTGCAGCCTGAAGACTTTCTTGTTTAACTTCTTAATTGTCTTACTGGTGTTGCGAAATGTTCTTGATGCCAGCTAAATTGGCTTAGATACAGAGGCAGAAATGACCCCTGGCTCCCTCAGCGAAAAGCATGGGTTCTGCGTAGAATTAACCCTAGGTGAAAACATGGTCCTGCTCAATTAGACAGGATGTTCTGAGCATTATAATCTCTCTCTCTGCTAGCCTGGAGGAGAAAACAGGCACAAGGCATTGTACCTGTAATTGGTAAGTGTAGGTAGAATCTACTTGAAGGAAAGCAGTGGTGTGCTGGACAAGGTTAAATGCAATTTTAAAGATCTGGTTCTGTTTAAGGAGGGAAAGTTATGAGGGAGGGTGAGATTGGAATACATTTGTGTGTGTGTGTAGAAATGACACAATGAAACCCAACCTTGTGTACAACTAATGTATGCTAATGAGAGAGAGAGAGATACAGATAGAAAGAGAAATCTGGCTTGACAGTGAACTTGCTTTATGGCCTTGCTTCAGTTTCTTTTCATAGTCACAAATGGACCCACTTGGGTCTGTTTGGACCCATTGGTCCATTTGGACCAATTTGGTCAATGATTTTTCCAGTAGTCTTTGGTAGTGGTGGTAGTGGTGGTGCATTTTGCTGGGGGATTTTGTGCATGCATATAGGGTTTTTGTTGTTGTTATTGGTTTTTTTTAGCACTGGGTATTGAACTCAAGTCCTCACACTTCTAAGGTAGACGCTCTTATCACGTAAGCCATACTTGCAGCTCCTGTTTGTGTTATTTCCCAGTAGGATCTCACTTTATGCCTGAACTGTGATCCTCCTTGTGTTTCTCAATGTCACCAGCGTAACCTAACGAACATTTACTGCACCCAGCCATTGTGCTTCTCTTATAGCTAGGATAACATACACATGCCACAACACCCAGACATTGGTTGAGATACAGTCTTGAGAACTTTTATGGCTGGGCTAGCTCTGACTTGATCCCCAGATCTCTGGCTCCAACAATGTTTCTTTTTTTTTTTGGTCGGTCATGGGGCCTGAACTCTGGGCCTGGGCATTATCTCGGAGTTCTTCAGCTCAAGGCTAGTGCTCTACCTTTTGAGCCACAGCGCTACTTCTGGCTTTTTGTGCTTATGTGGTGCTGAGGAATCAAAGCCAGGGCCTCATGCATGCAAGGCAAGTACTCTACCACTGAGCCACCTTCCCAGCCCCCAACAATGTTTCTTAAAAATGTTTGGCACTTAAGATCCATTATAGAAGGCTAAGCCCAGACTCCCAGGGCTTCTCCACATTGTTCATGTGTCTCTTCTATAAATAAATTTGGTTTCCATGTAACATTTCAACTAAAGACAACTGGAAACATGGCTCAGCAGTAGAGTACCTGTAGTAAGTATGAAACCTTGAGTTCAAATCCCAGTACTACAAGACAAAATGCAAATAAAAGTTTGCAGAATGGTGATATTGTTTGAAAGCAAGTAAATGAAATGAGCCTTAATGTCTCTTCCTATTCTGATTTTTATGCAAGTCTTAAGACTAGTGCTTCTTCAGCCCCTCCCCGCCATGGTGCTTAAGCTCATGCACACAGCCATTCTTTTCTCAGTATTTAGTTCACTATTCAATAATATTTACATGAAATATTCAACATTTTATTTTTGTTAGATGATTTTTTTCCCAACTGAAAGCTAATGTAACATAGCTAATGTAACTGTAAGCGAATGAACATAGCAGGATAGGCTGAAGTAAGATGCTCAGTAGTAGGTAAGGAATATGACGTCTTTTTTTTTTCTTTTGCCAGGCCTGGGGCCTGAACTCAGGGCCTGGATGCTGTCCCTGAGCCTCTTTGTGCTCAAGGCTAGCACTCTACCACTTGAGCCACAGCACCACTTCCAGCTTTTTCTGAGTAGTTTATTGGATATTAGAATCTCTTGGACTTTCCTGCCCAGGCTGCCTTTGAACCACAATCTTCCGATCTCAGACTTCTGAGTAGCTAGGATTATAGGCGTCAGTCACCACACCTGGCAGTAAAATACATTTGACCAAGGGCTAGTTTCCTATTAGGTACTTACCACACCATGTTAAGGTTCTCTCATTTTTCTTGTCCCATACTAGACTGTAAGCCTCCTGGGGACAGGCTGATCATCCCATGTGCTTGGCAAATAAATGGAAAGTCCACACAGGGAAATCAGTGAGCCAGAGGTCCTGGTTTACCTTTCATCCTCTGTCGTACTCACTATTGCCCTGGGTTCGTGGTGGCCATTCGTGTGTTATTGTGATATTCTGCCAAATCGATGCCTTCTTCTGAGTTTGTACACCTTCTATACAGGGAAAAATAAGGTGAGGATAAAGGTATATTCTAAATCACATTTTCTTATTTTATTGTGAAAATACTAGAGGGGTTACAGTTACATGGGCAAGATAATGAGTACATTTCTTATCAAGCATTGTTGCCTCCTCTTTTGTTTCCCCTTCCCATTCCTTCCCAGTCTCCCACCACCCTTCCCTGCCTCCCACCCCCGGCCAAAGTTAAATCACATTTTTAAAATTGGTAAGAACTACACTTAGAACCACTTAGATTAGACTAATACTCTGCTTTATTCTTTAGTAATCCTGTATTTCTTAAATGATATCAAACACTAATTATGTACAACTGGTTTACAGAAGCTGTCTTCTGCGGATAATATAGAAATGATATGTTTTCTAAATATAGTTAAAAGAAAATATTTAGAATATTCAGAAATATTTAGAATATACATAGGAAAAACAAAAACAAAAAAGCAAACCAGTCACTGGTGGCTCAGACCTATAACCCTAGCTACTCTGGAGGCTGAGATCTGAGAACTGCAGATCGAAACTAACCTAGACAGGAAATCTATGAGACTCTTATCTCCAATAAACGACCAGAAGAAGTCAGAAATGGAGGTGTGGTTCAAGTAGTCGAGTGCTAGCCTTGAGCAAAAGAGCTCAGAGACAGCTCCTAGGACCTGAGTTCAAGTACTCCAAGCACACACACACACACACACACACACACACACACACACACACCCCTGGTGAATAATAACATAGATGGTTAGATCATAAACCCAACCATGGTATCTGATCGCAGCCCATATCATACCTCCATGTGAGCTGCACAAATGACCAGGACAACTTATATAAAGTAGATAATAGAGTGTTAGTTGTGACCTCTACAAATTTGATGCAAAAAGAATGAGAAGGAGGAATGAAAACGGCTAGTAAGCAAATAAGCAGTAAAAATATTCAAACTCACTAACAGATCCAGAAGTCCAAATTAAAAGCAGGCTGAATATGACTACCTTTCAGTGGCTAGTTTGTGTGGCTAAAACAAGGGAAGAGTGGGATGGATAAACAGAGTATTATTCCTCAACAGAAGTAAAATCTTCAGTAGAGAAAATACTAAAATCAGGCTACCCCCTGATTTAGTTTTCTAGACTTGTATTTAAGCAGTTATAAAATTGGCCTTCTAATGATTAATTCACTAAAGAATTAGTGGCATGTAAGTGCTATTTATCATCCAAAAACATGTAATGATATGCAGAGGTGTAAGTCTTTATTTCAGTTGCAGTGAGTTATAAACATAGAGAAAAACGCAAATCAGCTCACCGACACATAATCCATCCATTCTCTCTGCTCCTTCCAATTCCTTGGTAACAACTAATCTGCTCTGTATAGCTGTAGTGGACACTTTCTAGAATTTTACATGATGGAGTTATACAAGATCTATATACCCAAATCAACTGTGTTTGTTCTTATGTGTCTTTCACTCAGCATAATTACTTTGAATAATCTAGGTTGATCTATGTTTTAACATGTATGATAGATCCATTCCTTCTTGTCACATAGTGTAGACATACTAGTTTGTTTATTCACCTGTTGATGCACATTTGGGTTGCTTCACTGCTGAAACTAATGTGAGCATTCTAGTTTAAGTCTTTCCTTACTTTTGGGTAAATACTTAGAAGTAAGATGACTGGAATGTATACTAAGGTAGATGCAGGTTTAGCCAAAGTATTGTCCAAAATTGTATTCTCACCAGTGGTATCTGATTTCCTTTCCCTCTACATCTTTGTAGATAGTTGTTACTATTATTGTTGATAGCTATTGTTATTGTTACTGTTGATAGCTAGTTGTTATTGTTATTGTTTGGTCCATTTAGCCAGTGTAATGTATTTCACTGGATTAAAATATTCATTTCTGTTAATGACTGTAATTTTGTTGAACATCTTTTCATATGGCTATTTACCATTGTATTTATATTTTAGTGAAATCTTCCTTCAAGTCTTTCCTAATTTTTAATTGAGTAACATATATTTTTGTTGAGTTAGAGTTCTAAAATATATCTTAGATACATGTGTTTTCTTATTTTTAATTTTATGTTTCCTTGTATTGGCAGTACTAGGGATTGAACTCAGGGGCCTCAAACTTGCTAGGCAGCACATGACTACTTGAGCCACTGTGATGTATTGCCACTCTTTTTGTATTGTTTTTTTTGTGTGTGTGTCGGGGGGGG
>NW_012267224.1:27841402-27849715 GCF_000151885.1 Dipodomys ordii
TTTGCTGGTCCTGGGGCTTGAACTCTGGCCTGGGCACTGTCCCCGAGCTTCTTTGGCTCAAGGTGAGAGTGCTCTACTACTTGAGCCACAGTGCCACTTCTGACTTTTTTGAGTAATTGATTGGAAATAAGGGTCTCACAGTTTCCTGACCTGGCTGGCTTTTAACCCTGGTCCTCAGATCTCAGCCTCCTGAGTAGCTAAGATTTAGCATCTGGCTAAATTTTATGCTTTAATACTACAAAATTGGCATGAATGACGTTAAAGAGGCAAACAGAAAAGACATTTGCAACATATGACAAATATTTGTATCTGAAATATATAAAAGTACAAAATATTGGGTCTGGGAAGTGGCTCAGTGGTAGAGTGCTTGCCTTGCATGCCTGAGGCCCTGGGTTTGATTCCTCAATACCACATAAGCAAAAAGAAAAAAGCGGAAATGGCTCTGTGGCTCAAGTGGTAGAGCGCTAGCCTTGAGCTGAAGAGCTGAGGGACAGCGCCCAGGCCCAGAGTTCAGGCCCCACGACCGGACCCCCCCCAAAAAAAAGTACAAAATATTTAGGCCATTTTATATAAGAGAGAGTTGTTGGTGAGGATTTAGGGAAATCACGTGTCACTTACTAGAATCTGAGTTACCATAATTCTATTGAAAAGTAATCTAATCATGTATTAAAATTTAAGTACACAATAGCCCAACAGTCCCACTCTGGAATTTTGCTGCATTAATAAAGGCTTGGATGCCTGAAGATATATGAGTAAAATATCCATTTGAGTATTGCTTGTAAAATCGTAAGTGAATGGGGAACTGGAGGAAAGGGTAACATGGTCCAAAAAGAGAGCTGTATTCATTACCTGCCTTATGAAATAGTAGCCCCTCTGTATCACACCTTAATAATAATAAAAATATGTTTAAAATTTTAATGTAAAAGGAAAAAAAGGACAACTGGACAATCATTAATTGAGAGGAAAGTTGAAAGATTTAATTAAATCCATATCTGTGACCTGGAAAGAGATCTATGATACTTATGATACAAAGTTTAAAATGAAGAAAATAAAGTATAATTGGTGGATTTATAATTCCTAGTTGTATAAACCAACCAATATGTATAAGTGTTTTGTCTGATTAAGTATATAATTTAAACATAATTAAAGGCATAAAGCAGTAATGGTTGATTAATCCAGTTTTCTGTATCTAAAGTCTACTGTACTCATAAAAGTTATATAAAAATCATAAGAACAAATAATCTTAGGTGCAAAGAATTGGATTCATACAATTTTTTATCTATGACTCACCACCTCGCCTAAACGCAGCCTTCTATCTCATTTTTTCTGGTGGCTTCCTTGTGATTGACTATATGAACACAAAATAGCATGTTTAACTAGTTTACCTGTTGCTAAACATTTTAGACAATTTCAGAATGTTTTGTTTAAGGAATAATGCTGTGCATATAACTATGTGTTTGTATACTTTCTGTATTATGATTTGGATGTGAAGTTTCCACCAGAAAGGCGCCTGTGTTGAAGGCACTACCAATTGGTACTTAGAGTAATTGGTACTTCAACAATGGGTTCCTCCATTGATGAATTCCTACTGAAGGGGCTGTTAGGCAGTGGGAACTCACCAGAGGAGGCAGGCTTTGGAAGGGTATATATTGTCCTCAGTCCCTTCTCATCTGTCTCTGCCTCCTGTCTGCCATGGGGTGAGTCACTTTCCTCCACCACATGCCCCCTTCTCCCCCCATGCTTTGCTTTATCATAGATAGGCCCAGAAACAACAGAGCCCAGTGACCAGAGACTGAAACCTCAAACAACAAGCCAAAATGAATTCTTCCTCCCTTCAGTTACATCATGTATTTTTTGCAACGATAAGGCGATAGAAACTAATGTATTTCTAAGTTTTTTCCCCCAACATAAATTCCTAGAATCAGAATAAAAACTACTATGTTAAAGGACATCTATAGTTACACATATATGCATATACAAATAGATTGATGGGTGGATCAATCGATACAGGTCTAGTGATGTGTATATTTAGATACCGTTTAACTGACTAGCTTATATTTTTAATTCATTAGAATGCTGATATATATATATATATATATATAAAGCCTGAAATATAGTAGTTATTTAGTACTATATAAGCCTAGAACTGTCTATATACTTGTAGGTAGACATCACTCAGTAGTTACATACTTTTCTAGTTATCTAGTGATACATAACATACCACCTCAAACAATATTTATTTTACTCTTCAAATCTAGAGAAGGTTCAGAGAGGATGCCTGTTTTTTATCCCATTGGCTAAGACTGACACCTGCAGCGTCTGGGCGAAGTAACTTGGGGCTCCACAGACCTCTCTCTTCCTCTATCTGAACGTGGCTGCTAGTTGACTTTCAGCATTACTGGGTTCCTGACATGGCTACATAGGGCTTTCGGCTGGTGTCCCAACAGAGCACCAGGTGGAAGCAATGCTTCATTTCCTAACTTAGGCTCATATCCTATCACTGACAGCAGTTGTCGGTCCAGATAGACAGAGAAGCACATAGACACTACTTGCTAAAGGAAGAGCGTCAGTAGTGTATGCCCACCATGAAGAACATGGTGCAGATGGCCTATGATGCTGGGTTTCATTGCTCCTCCATTCCTTTTCTCTGGAAAATGGGGGCATACCTCTCAATGGCAGGTGTTGCTTTAGGGGATAAGGTCAAAGGGAAGGCCAATATGATATCTCTGTTCCTGTTATTTTTGCAAATGTGGCTGTGCATTTCATGTCCTGGAGCCCACAGTGTCTTCTTCTAAGTTGGTCTAGGCTTATGCAGGTGACCAGTGTAGTCACGTGGGCTGAGGCTCTGCATATGCACTCAGTTTTCTTTCTGATGAAAGAGAAGCAGATGCCCTTCAACATAAAGCCTGCCTCACTTTGGCTCTCCTTCCTTCCCTGAAATAGAGGAGAAATGATATAGTGAAGCCAAGGGTTTCTCAGCAAAGTAGTATTGAAGGGGGTGGATCAGGGAAGAAGGAAATGGGGAAGACTTATAAGTATTCTGCTTTTCATGAAGAAGTTTTGCTCCCCATTGATTTTCAGTATTTCATATTTCTTTGCAACACTCCCTCCCCCCAGGAAATAAATTCTTTATAGAAAAGTAGCCTTCTGTGAACTAAAAAATAGATGGAAGCTTCTTGGGGCTAGATCTTTATTCTATTTTTTAAAGTTTGATGTTAATTTAAAGGAGGTGTACAGAGGAGTTACAATTATATGTCAGGTAAAGAGTACATTTCTTTTTGGACAATGTCACTCCTTCCCTTGCTCTCTCCCAGTTTTTCCCTTCCATCCACACTATAAGTTGTATAGTTCATTTTCAACATAGTGTCCAATGAGTACCATTACTGCATTTTTCCACCCTTTGTCCCTCCACACCATCCCGTGTGGCCTTGTAAGGTGGGTGTCGCCCATCTGGTGCCTTCACAGATGGGCAAATAGGCCTCTATTATAAAAGGTCACCATCTGTTCTGTTTTTATCCAAGAAGATAGTCATCCAAACTTCCCTGTCTCCCAAAGTCAGCTGAAATGAGCCCAAATGTTACAGAATGTATTTGAGTAGAAGTGAACCTTGAGCAACTTCAGGTTGTCTTCGTTCCTAAAAAACACAAGTATCTAAATCTAGAAATGGCTTAGATAGCGCCAAATTAAACCCACCTTTATAATAAGTCAAAGTCATCCACCATGAGATGTCCTGACACATCTGGGGACATACTGGGGCCTTTCATCCACCCCTCACCTAAGGTCTTATTTTAGCCTAAAATTATAAATTTTGTCTTACCCAGGCATCAGTGGCTCACACCTGAAATCTTAGCTACTCAGGAGGCTAAGGTCTGAAGATTGCAGTTCAGAGCGAGCCCACACAGGAAAGTCTATGAGACTTATCTCCAAAAAACCAGAAGTAGAGCTAGGGCTTAAGTGGTAGAAACCTTGAAGGCAAGGGGGGGAAGGAGAGAGAGAGAAAAGAGGGAGGGAGGGAGAGAAGGGAAGGAAAGAAGGAAGGAAGGAAGGAAGGAAAGAAGGAAGGAAGGGAGGAAGGAGGGAAGGAAGCAAGGAAGGAAGGAAGGAAGGAAGGAATGTCATTCCTAAAGAGTAATAGACTTTGGGAATATGTCTAAAAATGTATACATTGGCATTTGCTCTGCCAATGTTCCTGTGTGAAATGAATCTGCTAAAAGTTATAAATTAGTAAACCTATGTTCATTACTATAGGCTTACTGAAAAGTAATTGAACTCCAGATATTTAAATTTCATAAATTTCCAAATTATTCATCTAATACGATCTAGGCATATAGTAGGCACTGAGGATACGGAGCCATGAGATACAGTATTCATTTACTAAACACATATACCTTTCCTGGCCCAAAAGGTATAGGAAATGCTTTATTGTAAATGGTGTCCTTCTCAATCTGAAGAAGTGGGGAAGACTGACGGGGCTACAGACAATAAAGAAAGAGAGAAGGTGGCTGGGTAGGGGCATGAAGCAGAGATGGAGGCTGAGGGATCTCCTGAGAGATAACACAGCAACTTGATGTGTTTTACACTCTTAGTCCTAGGAGAACAATCATCATTTCAAGTGAATCTCAAAGTCCCTCTTGTACTTACTGACAGCATTTCTGCCTATAATTCTAGCTACTCGGGTGACTAAGATCTGAGGATCTTGGTTCAAAGCCAACACCAAGCAGACAAATCCAATAAATCTTATCTCCTCTTTATCTAGCAAAAATCTGGTAATGGAGGTTTGGGGGTAGAGTGCCAATCTTGAATGAAAAAGCTAAGCAAGAGTGAGAGACCCTGAGTTCAAATTCCAGTACAAGCGCATGCGCATGCACACACACACACACACACACACACACACACACACACACACTAAGTAGAAGAAAAGATTCTTGGGTTTGTCTTCTACTTCAGGCTGTTCCTCTTCATCTCAGAAGCTATTAGTGTAGCTGTGGCCAAGCCCACATGCACAGCCATCATGGCTGGGGACATCTGCCACTCTTATCAGAGTAAGTGGCCAGCACCATGGCAGCTTCAAAGACAGAAAAGCATAAAAGAGTTGGCTACAGGTCAAAGTCTATGTCCCAGTAGTTGTCATTTTGCTCTGTGTATCTGGTTGGATTATGACAAAGGAAGACAAGAGTGCTTGTGATAATTTTCTACTCTGCCTCTTCTCGCCACCAGGGCTGCTCATTTTATGGCTTGTATGCTTTCTAGTCTATGAACTCCCAGTTTAACCTGGGGTAGATTTCTGCTCATTCCAACCCAAGTTCCTTGGCTACGAAAATACAAACACAATTGAGGCATTTTTCCAACTGACCAGCAATCAGTGGTTGAACTCTCCAAGATAAATGTTCATTTCTGACATTCCATTTAATCGAGTACTAAATTTAAGAGTTTTCAGTGCTTGCTCAGTCACTGATGGAGGAGTGAACAAAAATAACCAGGGTAAGTAACCGCACTCCTGATTTTCTCTCCACAATTTCATCCAAGGACCCCTTACTTCTATTTGGAAACCAGCATTTCCTTTATTCATTCAATAAGTGAATACCTAACTAGCCACTGCTGTTCTGGCATGATTTATAGATGCCAGGATTATCAAGATAAACAAGACCTAGACCTTGCCCTCCAAGAGCTCTTGGTTTAATGAGGGAGATTGACAAATAAAAGGATGGTTATCATATAGTCAGTGTATTTTATGGAAACCCACAGATGCAGCAACCTTTGGAAGCATACAGAGGGGGGGTCAGGGAAGGCCAATTATACAAGATGACCCCTGGAATAAACCTAGAAGGGTTCAGGATTTATTCTAGAAGGAATCTAATAGGAGTTAGCATGAGGAAGAAACTTTCTAGTACTATTTTGTTTTAAAAAAAATCATTGAGATAATCAACTTATAAAGAGAAAAGGTCTATTTTGGCTCACAGTTTTAGAGACTGCCCTCCATGATTGATTAGACTTGTTGCTTTGGGCCTGTAGTGGCATATTCTGGCTAAAGTACATAGATGGAGCAAAATCACTCACCTCATGACCAGGAAGTAAAAGAGGGAAAGAGATAAAATCCTCTATCCTGTTCAAGAGCATGTCTCTAAAGACCTGAATGCCTCTCCTGAGGCCCACCTCCCAATAGTACCAAATAGGACCAAGTCTTTAACGACTGGTTCTTTGAGGAATATTCCAGATACAACAACAGCAATGTACATGGCCCCACATAAGCAAAAAGTAGGAAAGTGAAGAAAGTCCAGTTCATTCATGTCAAAATAGAAACTTTTGTTCTCCAAGATTAGCTTGTAAAATCAATAATTTTCTTACATTCAAGACTCTAAAAATATTTTTGTGGACTTAGGAGTGTGCCTCACATGGTAGAACACTTGTCTAGCAAGGGCAAGGCTCTGAGTTTAATTGCTCTCCAGCCCAGCCAAAGAATTATGTATAATTACTTATACCTATAATCCTAGCTACTCAGGAGGCTGAGATCTGAGGATCGTGATTCAAAACCAACCTGAGCAGAAAAGTTCCTGTGAGATCTTATCTCAAATTAACCATCAGGAAACCGGAAGTGGTGCTGTGGCTCAAAGTGGTACAGTGCTAATGTTGAGCAAAAAGAGACAGAGGCCAGGCCCTGAGTTCAAGGCCCATGTCTGACAAAATAAATTTTTAAATACATTTTTTTAGAAAAACTTTCTATTAGAAGACACTTTGAATTACTCTATTTAGAACCATCAAGTGCCCTGAAACAGCTTATGGAGGGCATTTGTAAAGGGAGAAATGAAATTCAATGTAGATGTAGTAAGTCCTTGAGGGGGGTGACATCACACTCGCTAGTCTTGGGTTTCATTGCCAATAAGCCTTTTAAAACTCACTTTAGAAAGAAATGTAATTAGTGGTTACTTTGTGGGGATCATGAGTACATACCCACAGGATGAGCGGAAAAAAATATAACTGTCCTTATTTTGAGCAAATGGATATTTGTGGCTTGAGATAAAATCTCCAGTGACAGCATCATATACAGATGCGAAACACTGTCCATGATAATAGAGAAAAAGCTGTTTCTTCATTTTCTCCTTTTTCTAAGCCATGGAATAATAGCAGGAGACAGAAATACAAAATGTGTCTTTAATGACACTAGGAGATGTGCATCAGCTAGACAGAGAATCTGTGAGGACCGAAAGGACTGAAGCAATGGTGGTAGAGAAGGATGGGGATGCCCAAGTTCCTGCAAGAGTCAGCGCCCAACGAACTCCTGAAAATAACTGAGAAGCACAGGTGGCTGGGAGGGGTGAGGGGCTGAGAAGAGGGACTATAGAGAAAGTCTATGCAGGGAGCAGCGAGACTCAATAGCTCCTCCCTCATTCTGCACAGACAAGTAACTACACCTCAACTGACATAGCAACTCAAAAGTTTATTCCCTGGAGCAAGACAGAGGGCCACCAGACTTCAAGACCCTAAGTATGGGATGGGCAGGAGTGAGAAACCCTATTGAAAATGATGGGTGAAGCGCAAGTCCCACATCACAGGGAATGCCAGCCATCTAGCATGCCAGGTGAGAGCTGGAGAATCCATCATAGAAATCCTGAATCACCCAGAGATTGACAGTGGAGAGTCTTGAGTTCAAAGAAAGCCCCAGTGTCCCCCCACCATCTAGTCTCCCTTTATCCTCTTTACTAACCAAACCCTCACCTGTTTTTGGCAAAGAATATGGCTGCCTAACTAGAGACTGCCTTTCCAGGCTCCTCCTGAGTGAGTGTGGGCAGGTTCTGCTTCACTTTTAGCCCCAGCTCCCATCGAAACTGACTCAATGGTCGTGTTCCATCGTTCAGTCACTCCCTTTAAGGGTGAAATGTGGCCTGGCACTGGTGAGACAGCCTCAGCCATGGAGACAAAAACAACATGGAGCAACAAGATAGTAAGGAAAGCATGGCAATGTCTATCCGTCATGCACCACTCACCAAATTATGGGATGTTAAAAAGGTAGAGAAGCCAGGCAGAGTGGTATGTTCCTGTAATCCTAGCTACTTAGGAGGCAGAGGAGGTAGGAGAATCACAAGGTCAAACCCAGCCTGGGTTACATGAAGAGTCACTTTCTCACAAACAAAATATAAACTAAAGGTCTAGAGGTGTTGATCAAGTGCTTGCCTAACACATACAAGGCCCTTTGGTTAGTCCCCAGAACCACAAAAAAAAGAAAGGAAAGAAAGGAGAAATATGAGGGAGAATAGGAGGTAGGGAGGAAGAGAGAAGGAAGGAAGGAAGGAAGGGAGGGAGGGAGGGAGGGAGGGA